>NC_085141.1:21698910-21856178 GCF_024139115.2 Armigeres subalbatus
ATCAGTGTACTTCGTTCAGTTGTATTTTGAACCACCACCACATAAATTTGAATTTGCCGTTTGAAAAACACAGCAACTGCCTTTACGCTTAATTTGATTAGATAAGGATAAAAATGGAACCCACTGCCTGCATTCAAACAAATATTTTACAAGTACAATAGCGTTAACCTCAAGCTCTAATGTCTTCTAATGCCCTACAAGTCCCGTGGATATTGCTTCAGACTCAACAACAATTGGCTGAAACTCACAACTTAAAAAACTATTCCGAAGCTAAACGCATAAAATAAAGCTTGTCAAACGAGACAAAATCACACATCCTTGAAGTATATATATATATATATATATATATATATATATATATATATATATATATATATATATATATATATATAAGTTATAATACACCTCAGGAATCTTATTCGAAAGTCTGGTCACATCTGGAGACCAGATCCAGTGAAAGATTTTCCTGACGTGTCAGCTAACTGAAAAATATTTTTTCCTTAAAACGAGCGTTTTCCTATCCCTCCTTTACAGTCAGTGAAACAAAATTTTCTTGTCAGTTCATCTGCCTTGTTGAGCGAACTGTGTTTAATTCCTGGTCATAGTAATTTGAGATCATCAGTTCGGACTCTAGCTGGCGTAAAACAACCTTACAGTATTCTAAACAAGCGCCAAACAGATCTCTGTACCTGTTCTATGTTACCGCTCTATCCTCTGCTCACTACACCTAAACTACACGTACACCAGTATCAATTATCCTCATTTCTCGTACTCCTTAGCATTTTATTCCCTTCCCGAATCCACTCTTTCTCCGAGGTTCGAAAATGATATGTATAATACGTATTGTTTTATTGAGCTTGGTCATTAGTATCAAACGAACTATAATGTTCTTGTTCCGACGTTTCGGTCCGTATTGGGACCGAAGGTCGGAACAAGCTATATCGTTGATAATAAGACTGCCAATAATAAACAATACGTAAACTAAAATTCAGTCGATCACAACATATTATGTGTATTGTGCGCAGAAGTACAATGGATACACTAGGGGAGTCGAGAATTTTCCACGGAGCATCCTAGACCGGACCGAGAACTGAATTCGCCATCTCGGACTGGTAATCCTAAGGCTTTTGCATTATAAAATGTAATAAAAGCATATAGACAGGCCGTATACGGCCGTATATAAAATAATTTTAGGAGAACAATTTCGTTATTTTGGCCGATTTAAATGCGAATTACATTTTTCTGAGATCTGAAACAACATAACAACAAGATCTAAAAAAATATCCAATGGAAATTAATTTTGCAGTAACTCTGGAATGATAAAACGTCCTAAAAGTTAAGTGGGTTGTACATCATACACATACATACAAACGAATATCTATTTTCATTTTACAATGATATGGGACGGTAGATTTATTCAATTGTTCGCTAGATTCAGTGCGAATGGAGGCGGAAATACAAAAACGGTAAGGACATGATAAAATGAGTGTCTGTTTTTATGGTTTTACCCAACCGAATGACGACAATATGGGTACGACCATGGGTACGATGTACGGAGCCCCACCCCATCCGTAATACGGCCATCATCTAACCTGTGGAGTAGGCGACGTCATTATGCCAACTTGGGCGTATCGAACTTCATTCGCCGTCCGATCTGGTCAATTACCCTGCATCATCATAGATTAGCTTCCTGATGTTGAACGGCTTCCGCTCAACAGGATCGCCAGTTCAAGCCTTTTATCCACTGCTCTCCTAAGCGCACAGTTTGCAATCGATAATTGTAGTTTCGCACGCTCTCAAAGCTTTCGTTCAGCCTGATTATCCTATTCCAGCTAACGTCTACCGACAAGTGGTCATATTTGGTGAACACACCGGAAGCGATCATTTGCTAAGGACAGCTGCTTGTGGCATGGACAGGTTCCTTCTGGAACCGAGCGGTTTCTCCGAAGCTAAATCTTTCCAAAATACATTTGTACGCCTTCAATATTGTCAGTTCGGGGCTTAGAATTTAGGCAATTGATGTGATCGTTTCATTTTGGCTGAAATAAAAACCAAACATTGAATAAACATGAAAGGTTTTAAAATAAACAAATGGAAATATCTTTCATTTCATCAAGTCTCAACGGATGCCAACTAACATTTTCCTGATTTGTTATTGTTTGATGAAAAAATCTACGAAAATGTTGCTATGGCATCATACTAAACCTTGTTCTAAAGGTCGTTCATAATTACGTATTATTTGCTAGATGACATTTCTGGGTACCGAGTTGTTCATAGTGTGCGCTACTGGAACCACAAAAAATCGCCAGTTTCATATGATTATTGATTTCACCCTCCTGTTTTAATAATCGACATGAATCGAAAAATCGATTATTCGGCATTTACGACGTCCCTAAGTGTAGCCATAGAAGACCAAACATAGCCACATGGTAAATATTAAATGCATGATTTTTGGTGGCTTCTATCGCGACTTCCATAATATTATTAAGTATCGAATACCAAATTTTTACCTCATTTTAGAACAGTTTCTGTTGCTTTGCGCCTTTCTGTTCGACCGTCTATCGCCTCCTCTGCTGTTTGTTGATATGATGCTTGATGCTGCTTTGCGTGAGTGAAAACGTCGTCCGCTTGCGGACGGTCTGACGATCGAAGAATGTTTCATCAGTCATGAGCAACAACAACAACAACGATCAGTGGAAGAAAATTTCATTTATCACTGCTGATAAATCTCAATTCCAATCTATCTACTACGGTGAAATCTGGAAACGATTTAAAACGGTTCTGTCATCGGACGGTCAGTAATGTCGTGCGAAGTGAAATTACTGGCAAATGTTGACGATTTACGAAGTGCAAGAGCAGTTTGGCCTGAGTTCAGTTTGTTTTGATTGCAGTTGTGCGTAGAATGAAATATCAAAATTTAATTTTGTGTGTTTCTTCTGTTAGTGAGGGCCTGTTTTCTGATCAAGAATTTCTAGATTACGTGTACAGTTCAGAGGCTGTTTGGAAATGCGATGAAAGAAAAGAAATACATTAATGTTAAATCACTGTTTATGTTCAAAATAATGATTAGAAGTTACAGTAATCCCTCATATATGACTCATTTCAGTTATGAATCATAAAATAAAGGAACTTAGAATCGTCTTGGTCTTAGGCTGAACTGAAAGTGGATTTTTTAAAATAATTTTATAATATTTTGATTAATGTATCATGTTTTATCTCGATCTCACACATCAAGGTCTGAAAGTAGTTATTTTTAATCTTACTAGCTGGATCAGGTACTATTTAAGAGGTAGTCAGACCAGAATTGTAAGGTTTTGATTATTTTGAAAATATGTATTTTCGTTAATATGTGACTTTAAGCTAATGATAAACGAAAGAATGTCTTTTCTCTGCTGTCGTTAAAACACTTCATGTTTCTTACTAATGTTATTTTGCTAGCTTAGATATACATTTTTAGGATGGAACAAGAAACGAGAATGTGAACTGATAGTTTCGTTAGGATACGGTACGCATGGAGAATATCATTGAAAATTATCTTTAAAAGGGAGCCGAAGCAATTTACTGGTGTAATAGGTGGTATAAATAAATCTTGGACCAATTTACCTGTGTTTAGTTTTTTATGGGCAATCCCAAACAACATCACTTGTTTATCAGTGAGTAACAAAACAACAACTGTGGTGTGACTTACTAAAGGTCTGAGTTATCACAACGCGTCGTATTTAGAACTCCTTTGTGACACAAAAAGCAGAAGAGGTGGAACCTATTAGCAACATTTTGCGGTTACAATGAAAATAAAACACAAAAACAAACCGGAATCGAACCATGGATGTGACTGTGAAAATAAAATACTGCTCAGCTGAGCTCAAAGTGTTTTGAAATATCAGAAACATTGTCGTAACAGCAATAAACCAAAGAGTTATTAATACTGCAACTTGTCTTTTGTTTCTGATGAAAACATCAATTTCAAATCACTCAAAAATCAGATTCGTGGCATATTGCAAACGGAATAAAACATTGTGTGTTTCTGAAACTGGAATGTGGTTTTAATGTGACTCGATGTGCATTGTATGCTTCATTAGAAAAAAAGCTATTTGAAAAAGGTTGCGCGTGCTGCTTGAGAGTTCTCCAGATAAATAAAAGTGTGGGTTTCCAGTAGTTAGCCTCATGATATACGAATGCAAAATGGTAACTTGTTAGAAACCTGGCAGTTAATAACTGTGGAAGTGCTTAATGAACACTAAGCTGCGAGGCGGCTCTGTCCCAGTGTGGGATGTAATGCCAATAAGAAGAAGAAGGGTCTCCAGTAGCCTTGTGAACAAAGGCGTCAAACTTTGATTGAACTGAACCTGAATTGCGTGCTCTGCCTGCAATGCGGTCGAGTCTAAGTTTGACGACCGACTGACAAATAACACACATCCTCACTTGATCAGTACAGTTGCTGATGAAGAATGTGTACAGCCGCCAGACGTTCTAAATACTCACGCTCCTCTAATGTGGACGTGTACTATACACTATGGATGTATTGGCTTGAGATATGGAGTGCGAGTGATTTGACTATCGTCCAATATGGAATCTCGAGCTCGTTCAGTAGCCTCTAGGTTGCGAAGGCCGACGGAGGTCCTTCGTAGCTTAGTTGTTAAAGCCCAGTCTTGCGTACTGTAGGGTCGGGCTTCGAGTCCCATCGAAGGGAAAGTGGTTACCTCAATCCATTTTCCAAATCAATATCTTCCACATAACGTACATATTCACATATGAGTTTCATAACATTGTAGATTTTGACAACAAAAATGAAATTTGAAGAAAACAAAACTAATAAGACATTTAAAATAGAAAAATTGATCTTTTGGAATCCTCAGATATCGTTTGGAACACAATTAAAATGTGTAATGGTTCTCGTTTCTGAAAAAGTGGTTTTATTCCTGAACTTTGACATTATTGAGCGGAAAATCCTTTTACCTCATTATATGAATTTGATGTAATCAATTTACGAATTTGATTGTTCAACTTCAATTTCCGTAGTTAAATAAGTCGGCGGATATCTCATTCATTTAGAAGTGTTGTTGAGATGACGCTATTTATCCATTCTATATGTCAATAAAATGTTTCACAATGCAATCGGTAAAACATTAAATTGCCTAAATATTTTAGAAATCACTTCAATAAAGTTTCAAAAATATATTGCATTTTTGGACTGATTTTACACATACAACGAGATAATATTTGGGACTCTGGCGCGTTCGTACTGAACCGTGGGCAAAACGATAAACTTTCGTCGTTGATGAAGGTGCACAAATGCATGTATTTTGATTTGGTCCATTTTATACATTGAAAACTACGATTTTAAAATAATGAACAAAATCAACACTTCCTGAATCAAAATCCGTTCCTCGTGGATTGATTTCAAATCAAAATATCATAATTCGTACAGCTATTATTAGACTGAATGTTTGAAAGCAGAACAATTCACTGGCCACCACTGTAAATAGTTCAATACGCACCTTGAGAAGAGATTCATTGGATTTATATTGCACTGATATTACTTTTTTCATTGCGATTTGCAGTTTAAGCACAGTCACTATAGTACAATTATGGTCAACAAGCAAACTAATAACACCTGAACCTTTGCGTTTTTAGGGTGTCGGTTTGTTTTTGATTTGTGTTTTAATTTCAAAGCCTACTTTTTACTTAAATGACCAAAAAGTTTAATGCAAGTGAATTAATTTAAATTTTATCAATTAATTGGTTCAAACACCTTTTATTATACACGTAGATATCATAAAGTCATGAATTTAATTATTGGATTTCTTTACCTCATGGTACTTTCCACTTACATTGTTTATCAAGAGCCCGCACCTTAGATACGTTTGCTACGTTTTAAAATTTCCCATGCAATCCTGTTATGGTCCGATAGTAGTCATAGTTTGATATTTTTAGAACTGAGACATTGGTGTTCAGTTGAACAATTCTGTATTATATTTAAATATTCTGGTATCTTTGAAGTCACACTTATAGACAGTCACACTTATAGACAGACAGAATGCGTTCTTAATCTCGATGAAAACCGTGTGTGTTCCACTCTGTTATTATGTTAGAAGGAACTCTAAAGATACCAAAACAAGCCGGACGGTAGTTCCTGTTAGAAGTAGACACTGTGAATTATTCAACAAGCTCATTATGTGCAATTCTCGCTTAACTTTTCAACAGGATCTAAGCTTTTTCATGAATTAATTTGAATACAGCAATCAATAGCTTCCATGTTGTTCTGTTGATTGCGCTATTCAAATTAATTCATAAAAATCCTTTGAAAAGTGAAAGCGAAATATATCTAACTCGATTGGAAATCAAGGATTTTTAACATTTTCTTGAAGTTCAATACAATATCCGCCATTATGCATTTTTTTCTCAGGTACTCCTAGACCAGTGAAGGACTCCCAGGATACATTTAACCCTGGGTTGAGAACCTTACTCTACAGCAACATTTGCAAAAGGAACTGGATACTGTTTCAAGAATCGTGAACTACGTGAATCAAATCTTTGAACACACGTCTTTTCAAAACCTCTCAAAGAAATAATTGAAAATCACAAAGGCCTTCTTTCAACACTGCCGTACGTTGGTTAACAAAATGTAATGTTTTGAACTTGGGGATGATAATAAAATTTTCCTAAGAAGTCAGTATAAAACTGATTTGTTTTGCCAATCTCAATAAAGAGAGATGGTAGAAAAGTCTCGCAAACCTATAAGACATTTCCAAGCAATCAAAATGCTTTAAAGTGCGTTTTTGCTTAAAAGCTTGACTGCACTGATAAAGCAAAAGCGTACTTTCAAAGAAATTTTGGTTACTTAGGTTTGAATCTGAAGACAATTTGAATGTAGATCTCAAATTGGAAATTATGGATCAACTTGTTTTTTTTGAGCTGGCTCAAGAAGACAATTCATAAGTTCGCAATTCGTTTTGTTTACATTGGACGTGGTTAGCCTTCCGATGAAATTCTAAAATAATATTTGAACATACTGGCAACATTTATGGTTTCCGGGGTAATGGTGTATATTTCACAATTATTATACTAAATGAAAATTGCCAAATGACCATTATGCCAAATGGCCGTTATGCCAAACGACATTATGCCAAACGGCGTTATGCCAAACGACTTTATGCTAAATGACCTACCACCGATGACGCAACGATCATTGTTGTGGAAAACGCAGCCAAATGTGGTTGTCAAACGTATTGGCTGCGTTCGAAGTTCTAATAAACCTTGGATCTTTATTGAGGTATAAAGAATGACAATTATATACGAAGGTTAAACATGTTACCATTTAGCCAGAGATCAAATTTAAATTTTCAAATGTTTATCTATACAGGGGTTAGGCAAATAGTTTGAATAGGCAAAATTTGGCCAAATTCAAATCCTATAACTTTTGAAAAATTGATGAAATTGGACAAAACCGGAAGCATTCGACGGCAAATTTAGTCAAGATTTAGGAACATGCACGGTTACGAATACTGGCCACCGGACACCGGAGATGTTCGGATTTTCAGGCCATGTCAAAACATTTTTTCTGCCGCTCGTATTTTTGTGTGGTTTGAAGTTACATCGATAAACACTATTTTCCTAGAAACTAGATCTTATTGAAAATTGAATGCGGGCTGTTGCGCTAAGATCCGTTGAAAAACATTCGAGATATGGCATTTCAGTAAACCTGGTTCCGGATACTATGGTCATTGTATATCCTTCAATCACGTATATATCCGGTACCATATCAATATTGGTATCAAACTTCAAGATTTTCATGGAGATGCTTCAGGAAGCATATGCAGGACGATCAGTTGCCCTGACCACCTGTAGAGTTCCAGGTGCCCGGGGAAGTGGCCAATTTGAAAACGTTCAGAACCCTAACAATATGGGTATCAAACTTCAAGATTTTTCATGAAGATGCTGGAAGCATTCAGGATGATCAGTTCCCTGACCACCTGTAGTAGGTTCCAGGTGCCCGGGAAGTGGCCAATTTGAAAACGTTCAGAACCTAACAATATGGGTATCAAACTTCAAGATTTTCATGAGATGCTTCAGGAAGCATATTCAGGATGTGCCCTGACCACTCTGCCTGATGATCAAGTGCCCCGGGGAAGTGGCCAATTTGAAAACGTTCAGAACCCTATCAATATGGGTATCAAACTTCAAGATTTTTCATGGAGATGCTTCAGGAAGCATATTCAGGACGATCAGTTCTCTGAACACTCTGTAGTGGTTCCAGGTGCCCCGGAGGAAGTGGCCAATTTGAAAACGTTCAGAACCATATCAATATGGGTATCAAACTTCAACCAGCTGTCATGACCACTCTGTAGTAGTTCCAGGTGTCCTGGGGAGTAGCCAATTTGCAAATGTTCGAAATCATATCAAAATGAGCATCAAAGTTCGAGGTTTTTCATGGAGATGCTTTGGACTCTGTCGATAGAGTTCGCCACAGCACGAAGTTGACTATCTACAAAACGCTCATAAGACTGGTCTGCCTCTATGCCACGAAAGTTGGATGTTGCTGGCGAAGGACCAACGCGCCCTTGGAGTTTCGAATGGAAGGTGTTGCGGACTATTTGGTGGGGTGCAGATGGAAGACAATGGAGGTGGTGGTGGAGGTCAATGAACCACGAGTTGTAACTGTTAGGAGAACTATCCACGATACAATTTTGGCGGTTACGGTGGGCCGGGCATGTAGCCAGAACGTCAGACGATAACCCGATTGAGATGGTGCTCGATAATGATCCGACCGGTACAAGAAGAAGAGGCGCGATGCGGTCACGGGGATCGACCAAGTGTAAGATGGCCTTCCATCAATGGCAGCAGATCGCATACATAACTTAGCAATTGTGTGGGGTGCTATATCTTGACATGGCCATGGTCCTATTAGCGCCAAGGGCAAAGTGAAGCCTGCCGATTATCAAATTATTTTGGAAGACAAGGTATTTGTTGATATGATGACAAATCCTGAATATGACGTCTTTTCATTTTGCGAAAGATTCGCAGGTCGCGTTCCACTTGGTCGATCCACCGTGACCGATGCACGCCTCTTCTTCTTGTACCGGTCGGATTATTATCGAAGCATCATCTCAATCGGGTTATCGTCTGACATTCTGGCTACATGCCCGGCCCATCGTAACCGCCAAAATTGTACCGTGTGGATAGTTCTCCTAACAGTTACAACTCGTGGTTCATTGACCTCCACCACCACCTCCATTGTCTTCCATCTGCACCCCACCATAGATGGTCCAACACCTTCCATTCGGAAACTCCAAGGGCGCGTTGGTCCTTCGCCAGCAACATCAACTTTTTGGCCATAGAGGCAGACCATCTAATGAGCGTTTTGTAGATAGTCAACTTCGTGCTGCGGCGAACTCTATTCGAGGAGGTCCAAAGCATCTCATGAAAAACCTCGAACTTTGATGCTCATTTTGATATGTTTCGAACATTTTGCAAATTGGCCACTTCCCCAGGACACCTGGAACCTACTACAGAGTGGTCATGACAGCTGCTGGTTCTAAAATGCATTTAAAAGTATCACCTCAAAAATCTTGAGTTTGATACCCATATGATATGGTTCTGAACATTTTCAAATTGGCCACTTCCCCAGGGCACCTGGAACCAACTACAGAGTGGTCAGGGCAACTGATCTCCTGAATACTTCTCTGAAGCATCTCCATGAAAACCTTGAACTTTGATACTCATTTTGATATAGTTTCGAACATTTTAGTTGCCACTTCCCAGGGCACTGAACCCACTACAGAGTGGTCATGACAGTGCTGGTTCTAAAATGCATTAAAGTATCACCTCGAAAATCTTGAAGTTTGATACCCTTATTGATAGGGTTCTGAACGTTTTTCAATTGGCCCTTCCCAGGGCACCTGGACCTACTACAGAGTGGTCAGGAACTGATCGTCCTGAATATGCTTCCTGAAGCATCTTCATGAAAAATCTTGAAGTTTGATACCCATATTGATAGGTTCTGAACGTTTTCAAATTGCCCTTCCCCGGGCACCTGGAACCTACTACAGAGTGGTCAAACATGATCATCCTGAATATGCTTCCTGAAGCATCTCCATGAAAAACCTTGAACTTTGATACTCATTTTGATATAGTTTCGAACATTTTGCAAATTGGCCCTTCCCAGGACACCTGGAACATACTACAGAGTGGTCTGACGCTGCTGGTTCTAAAATGCATTTGAAGGTATCACCTCGAAAAATCTTGAAGTTTGGTACCCATATTGATAGGGTTCTGAACGTTTTCAAATTAACTTCCCCGGGGCACTGGAACCTACCACAGAGTGGTCAGGGCAACTGATCGTCCTGAATATGCTCAAAGCATCTTCATAAAAATCTTGAAGTTTGATACCCATATTGATAGGGTTCTGAACGTTTTTCAAATTGGCCACTTCCCCGGGCCACCGGTAACCTACTACAGAGTGGTCAGGGCAACTGATCATCCTGAATATGCTTCCGAAGCATCTCCGAAAAATCTTGAAGTTTGATACCCATATTGATAGGGTTCTGAACGTTTTTCAAATTGGCCACTTCCCGGGGCACCTGGAACCTACACAGAGTGGTCAAGACAACTGACCACCTTGAATATCTTCTGAACATCTTCATGAAAAAGCTTGAGTTTGATACCCATATTGATAGGGTTCTGAACGTTTTCAAATTGGCCACTTCCCCAGGGCACCTGGAACCTACTACAGAGTGGTCAGGGCACTGATCGTCCTGCATATGCTTCCTGAAGCATCTGTGTGTGTGATTCATCCTCTATTCCTCACCCAGCCGGGGCGTTGGACAATAGTATTGCGAATAATTTGATCAAATCTCATGCTCCGTAATGGTGCCCTTTTGTTATGAACGCTAGTAATATAAAAGGATTCACTCCTGAAACAAGAAAAGTGTCTTCAGGATGTGTGGGGATTGGGATGTACTAGCTGTTCATAACAGGTGCCAAAACATCACAAGGACCCCTTATTCGCCCTAACTACTCAGGGAATAGAAGGTCAAGAAGAGCCACCGTAGCTAACTAAAGCTGAACCGGATACATGAGGTTCCCACAATATCGCGGCGATAGCACAAACGATGCTCTGTGCGTATTTAGTTTTTCAATTATAGGTATATAAAGCAAAACATATAAAGGAAAGAACCGGAACGTGCTCACCAATTTCGTTTGTTCGTACGTTGTCTTCATCAAAATACTGCCAGCATCAGGATGCTCTGCAGGGATGGCCAAAGTCACGAAATAAGCTGCGATGGGGCAAAAATTACCCACAGCATAGGTTGGTCCCCGTTCGCTCCGCCTTCATAGTCGCACCAATATATGAACCGACTGTTGCGGTTTTTGGTTGGTACTCGGTTGGATATAATATTCATGGCAGAAACATCTAGAAAAACACCAAAAAACCACTAATAACACACTAAACGCAAGTAAAAAAACACAAGCACTCCCGACACAAAACAGAATTCAAAGAAAAAAATCCTAAGAAAAAATAATTCAAAATGTCAAAATTGCAGGCGCGAAAAAATCCTTCTTCTGCATATGCTTGAAGCATCTCCATGAAAAATCTTGAAGTTTGATACCAATATTGATATGGTACCGGATAATATATACGTGATTGGAAGGATACATAATTGACCATATCCGGAACCAGGTTTACTGAAATGCCATATCTCGGATGTTTTCAACGGATCTTAGCGCAACAGCCCGCATTCAATTTTCAATAAGATCTATTTCTAGGAAAATAATGTTTATCGATGTAACTTCACCACACAAAAATACGGCGGCAGAAAAATGTGTTTTTGGCAGGCCTCGAAAATCCGGAACATCTCCGTCCGGTGGCCAGTATTCGTGACCGCACATGTTCCTAAATCTTGACTAAATTAGCCGTCGAATGCTTCCGGTTTTGTCCAATTTCATCAATTTTTCAAAAAGTTATAAGGATTTGAATTTGGGCCAAATTTTGCCTATCTCATACATTTTGCTTAACCCTGTACTCAATCATTTTGCCTAACCCCTGTATATTTCTCATAGTTTTCTTGTATCATGAACATTTAAAAATTATTAAAAGTGGAGGCCGAAACACATTATGTTAAGTCCACTATGTGTATAATTGTACGAAGCGTACCACAAATACTACGGATGGATCAGTGACTGCACGCAGAAAAAATAGAGTGCTTCATATACACGATATTCATTATAATATTACGAAATTTGTTCTTCTGTTTATATTAATTACATTCAAGATATTCACCAAACATTCAACATTCAAACATTCAAAATACTAATTTTGTAAGTTATTTGTTTATGCTTTTTTTGACGGTTATTACATCAATTTGTATTTCGCGTGGAAAACACGATTATTTTGAAAAGACAGCGATCTTGCTATTTAAATATTTGGACGTATTTAAGTAAATAAAGTGAATATATTGAAATTGGTGTTAATCATAATAGAATATCAGTTTTATGCTCATATGTTCCTTTAAATATTTCCACAGAAAATTGAATTTTGAAAATAATTCGAAGTACGTGAGATTCCAAGAAGGTCGAGGATGTTTTCCACTTCCACTTAAGTCAGGCACACATACTAGTTACTGGAGGATGAAACGAGGCTAGAAATCCAGTGTATTTCAAGAATATTTACATAACATCAAACTGAAATGAAGTTCAATCAAATTCAAATTTGGTGAGTCCGTTCCATACTTGTAATATATAAAATTGATTTCACTAAATACGCGCTAGGACCACAGATATGTATTAATGATGTGTATCATTGATATAAATCTTCATCCTGGCAGTTTGAATACACTACAAATGTCCATTTGATGTCTGAGTATATTTATGCGGGGCTTACTGTGCTGAAAATTACCTCAAGATGTGGTCTGTAGCTTCTTGTTATAGGATCTTTGGATGCACAGTAGAGCTATCACCTTCTATCTCCAGGGCTAAACATGTTTTCATCTACGGATATATAAATATCAACAAATAGATAAAGACAGGTTTCTTCCATAAAAGCACTGCCGGACAGTGGGAGATAGAATGGAAACACACACATTAATTGCATATTTTTCGCAATGGTTCGAAATGGACAAATTTATATGAAATTTGCGAAAAAGAATCCACGTGGAAATCAGAAGTGCTTTTTTTTCGTTGTGTAATTTTTTCAGTTTTCATTTTTCTTTTCTCTAAAATGTCCTGGTAAAAGCTTGAAAAATATTAAACCTAAAATGTGCTAATTAAGTCTTCAGATAGACAGATTTGTTGTGCGTTGTGTGCAGAACTTGTGATTTCCAAATTCAGGACAATCCGTGTGTGTTAATATGTCTTAATCTAACCACCTAAATATCTTTTAAAAATTTGACGAGATGAACGATTTTATCAGTGAATAATATCACGGAGAGCTAAATGAGTCACCATGTAGAAACGATAATAATTCGACTTCCCATGTTTCTATCTAATTTCAGGGCTTTCGAATACCTAGCTGACATTTGTCTTCAATTAATGATTTTTGTTAAGTCCGAACGTCAGGGGCGATTCAAATATGCCGTCCGCTACTTTTTGAGATTTCTAACCCCCTTAATGCTTTCTTGTATGCCTAGAATATGTACTGTCACAAAATAGTAGCCCTCCTCTCCCCATAAAACATGTGGCGTCATTATTAAACGACCCAAACTTTGATTTTTTGTTATTGGTTGTAAGTGATAGTGATAGTGAATAGTGAAACAATCCGTTCAGTACAGATTTGTTCGTGTTTTGTATTGGACGTAAAACGGAGATCGCGTCCAGACGTGTTTTTTCAGTAAGCAGAATGATCGGCCGGTCATCGAAATTTTGTTCTGCTTTGTGCGGTAAGCAGAACGATCGGCCGGTAACCGAAACTTTGTTCTGCTTGGTGCGTGTGAGTAAATTAATTAGAAAGTAAAAGTTTAAATCGCGTCTAGACATGTTTCTTCAGTAAGCAGAACGATCGGCCGGTCATCAAAGTTTTGTTCTGCTTTGTGCGGAAAGCAGAACGATCAGCCAATCACCGAAATTTTGTTCTGCTTTGTGCGGCCTTCAATAAAAAATATAAGTTTTATTTCATCGATCAAACTACACGCTATACACGGCAAACCGTTTACCAAAACGAACCCTGCCACACTCCCTACCCCATATATCCAACATCCCAGTGATTTCTCGTAGAAGTGCAGATGACTCGTCGGCTTCTATCAAAGCGAGTATCATGTCAACATGTTTCTACCAGTTCCTAATTGACCTGCATTCGGACACGGCCAGCGCTGGTATTGCTTATATTTGGGTCACCAGTTCTTACAAATTGAAGATGATGTTAGTCCCAAACTTCATTTTTTGGTTCTCTGTGTAATTACAGCTGACCTGGCAATAACGGAATAGCAACCGTGGGCGATCAATCATGCTCATGCTCATGCTCTCGTGAAGCTCTTCACCACTGACTGCGCCATTGTCGTAACTGGTGGCCATCATTTTATCTGAATTCATTGTTCCCTGTAAAGAACCTGCCGGAGTGGCTGCTGCTTTGCTCGATGTGATTATAGTCGCGTCCGAATAGAGAATGGCCGTGCTCGTTTCTCTCTAATTGCTTTATAGTAAAGTTAGAAGAATCTCAATTTTAGCCCGCAAGTCAAGTGTTAAATTTCAATTCATTTATTTCTGATAAACATGTTTATTATTCTTAAGCGATAAATCAGTGTATTTTCTGTATTTCTTTTGTAACATTTGTTCTACACCATCTACAAAAATCTTCATTTAACCGCAAAATGGTTCTAAGTTGCCAAGAGAATAGTAATAGTATTATCAGCAAAAAGGTTGACATCACAAAATCATATGTGATGTACATAATGAATAGAATGAGCCCTAATACACTCCTCTGTGGTGCTTCCAGGGTATTCCAGGCTCGATACAAAATTGATTGAAAAAAGTCCTCTGGGTTCTATCAGACATATAGCTTTCAAACCATTTACTTGCAATACTGTTAGCAGTAACCAATAAATCCCTTAACCGATTCTTCTAATTCCTTGATCTGCAACCACTCTTAATGACCGTAGCTTCAAGTACAGTCATATTTGGCCATCATAAATGCATTTACTAAGATTCCCCAAATAATGAAATATACTTTATGAAGATGAAAACTGTCATGGCCGACGAACGATTTTTTAGATTTTTCTCCCAATCAACAAGTAAAGCCAACTTTCTAGTGGTATTGTAATTTAGCTAAGCGTTTCACTAGTCGACCATTCCGGTTTTCAGCTCGATTGATTTTACGATCCATAACCTGATGTTCACCTTCTTTCCTCTCTTCCCGCACACAGAGGAGAACTGGCTCAATGCTGTGTGCTACTCGCTCTCTCCGGCCGGTGATATTCTGGCGTTCGGTCACGGTTCGATACTGATCATCCTCACCTCCAAATGGGACCGGCAGCGGCAACTCAGTGTCTACAAGATCGCCTGGAAGGGTGCGATCGACGATCCGAACTGTCTGATCACCAGCGTCCTCTGCACGCCAGTGGTCGGCCAAGGGAGCTCGCAGACCAACGTGGTGGACTTCAGCTTTATAGTGGTGGGTCTGGATAGTGGGCAAGTGTTGTTCTACGGGGAGAATGGAAGTTTGGTCCATTCGCAGCTGTTTCACCAAGAACCGGTTCAGGCAATCAAGGCGCAAAGTGGGAAGTACATCAACGAAGAGCTGTACGTGTTTCATGCCTCGTGTGTAGTGATAATTCAGGGCTCGCAGTTGTTTCCTTTGTTGAGAAGTTTGAAGCAGCAAATCGGTAGATATGGGTTGGGGAATTCGCGAGTGAACGAAGCTCAAGAAATGGTCGCGTGTCGTAAGTGGAACTACGGGAAAAACATGACCGTGCAGGATGGGGTTGTTGTGGGGCCGCAGAAGACCTGTACATTCGATCATCTGCTGACGGCTAGTCTGGAGGGAGGCTTCTTCGCGAAATATCGACATGCTCCGCCGCAGAATTCGCTGATCGTGGCGGCGGGCATGAAGCCATATATTGGGTTCCATTACGCCAAGGAAGGATTCACGCAGCCTGTGTTGGCGGATGTTGCACGGGCTGTGGCCAGCAAGATAAAATCCGCTTTACCGTAAGTATTGTTTTTAGTCTAGAGCCCCATTACTAGCAATTGTAGGAATCGAATGTTCTTAGGTCTTGGTTTGGTGGATCGTCAACCCCTCAAGCTCCTCCAGAGCCACAGTTGCCGGCTTCCGAACCCTTGATCTGCCGATTCGGTCTATGTGACATCCAACGAAATGCCTTCTCAGTGTGGTTGGCTCCGAACTACGCTCTGGCAGCCGTGGCGGATAACTTGGGTCGTATAGTTCTGGTGGATTGCATGAAAGGAATCGCGTTGCGGATTTGGAAAGGGTATCGGGATGCTCAATGTGGGTTTATCGAAGTTGCTGAAAAGGTTGCCAAGGATGCGGTACCGAAGCAGGTTCGACGGAAAGCAATGTTCTTGGTGATCTACGCTCCGCGTCGATCAGTATTGGAGGTTTGGTCATTGCAGAATGGACCAAAAGTGGGAGCATTCACTGCTGCGAAGAATGGCCAATTGGTGTACAACACGCACAGCTTCATGGGGGTTAGCTCTGGCAGTAGTAAGGTGAAGTACACTGGTCATGGATGTACCTTTTTCGATCCGAGTGACAATTCTTTGAAGGAAATCAGTATTCCGTTTCATTGCGCTCTCAGTGATTCCAAATCAAAGACTGCCAAAGATCTGCATTTATTGAAGAGGTTAAAAATTTGTTTGAAAGTGGGCGATGGAAGTGAGGCGGAGGAGCTCGAAGAAATGGTTGATATGTGCAAAAGTTTCGAAACCGATGAGATTAAACAACAATGCATCGAGATGCTTGTGAAGCACAAGAAGATCAAAGCAAAATTGTTCCGAAGTGCTGTAGAAGTGTTTGGAAGGTATGGTGAAGAAGCAGAGGCACAAGAAGCTGAACATGACGGTAGACTTAAACATCTGAAAGTGATTTGTGATAACTACAGGAAGTTGACACTATTTTATTTGTTCTTAGTGGGTGAGGTAGCGATTGAAGAACTTGTTAATCAATTACCTGAAGAGCCAGAAATTCTTGGCGACCAAAGCAAAAGCTCGGAAACGGAGAATAATGACCAACCAATGAATTTAGTTGACGGCCCGCTCGAGAACGCGGATACCGAACCACTGTCTTTCAAAACTAGTTTTGATGAAAATGTAAAACTATCTGAGATGGAACTGGCTTCGATTGGGAAGCTGATTGAACTACTGGCAATGAACAGCTCATCGGACGGTGCCTCGACAACTCGAGTTACTTTTGAGGACTCGACAGCCAAAAGCAATATATTCCAGGAATACATATCATACTACAATGTGTCTAATGAGGGACTAATTTTGCTCAAAGAGGACACTGAACAATTGTTTAGCTCACTGGGTAGAATTATCTTCGAGGATATTTATTTGAGTAACGGAGCAAGATTGGAAGGATTTGTAAATGCTGCCAAGGCATCTGGTTTGATATATGACGATCTGTTGAAGTTGTTCCTTGCGTACTGGCTTCGCATTCCATTTGTTTACAAAGACATAGCAGAGTTAGCTGAAGATCTTAACAAATTCTACAAAGTACTTCGCCGGATATGCTCTCTTGCGGAAGATCGGATACGTTTTGAGAACAACACAATCTGCTTGTGGTGGCAAAATGCTCGCGAGTATCTACTGGAGTCTCCTTGTGCACTACGCGGGTTGTTGGCTGCGATTATGTGCCGCAATGAAGCGCTGAAGTACGAAGATCATAGCGACGAAGATGATTACCAATTTGAAGAGGTATCCCAGGAAGCATGTCAATGGACGCTTTTGATAGGAAAACTTGATGACGTATCTGTTCTGGGAGCAATTCTTGCAGAAAACTTGAATTGCTTGAACCCGCGGTATCCTTGTTTGAAGTATCAGAAACCGGATGTCAGCCTCAAGGAGATCCTGAAGGGAGGACAGGGAATCGTTGCAGAGATTGTTGCAAAGTGGATTGCTGCCACCGGAATTGATCCGGAAAAACTAGTCATTGAAGTTCCAGATGAAGCACAAGAAGACGAAAATGCCGGAGTTCAGGAACCAGCTGAGACTGAGAAAAAGGAACGAAAACGTCTTGCTCAGCTGAAGCAGAACCTAATTGAGACGAGTGAATATGGTGGAAGTAGCGATTCCGAACTGGATCCGGTGCTATATAATCTGAATATTCTTCGGCGACACTTCCCTTTCAGTTTGGACAGTGGAACTCTTCTTAGCCATCTCGCCTGGGAATACATCTGTGATTGGAGTAAGAACATGTCCAACATGGACTGTTTATCTGCAGGGTTGGCATGTCTCAAAGCAATCCCTCGTCTACAGTATTCCATAAAACATGGTCTATGCTGCATGATTTGGAATGCTCACTTGAAAATTCCCCTGGAAGCTACGAAAAAACTTGTCAACAAGGTCGGCAGACTGCCTAAGGAAAAGCTCTGCCAACAAGACATTGGAATATCAGACGCTTTGGTGCCGCAGTTTCTAGAGCACTGTCTAGAATTCTTCGATCAATTTTGTAATTCGATCGACCATGACAAATTGGAACTGAGATTTGAGGAACTGCTGCAGGATGGTCCGATTCCTCTAACATCCCTTGCGATCCAACAAAACTCGGCCAACATGGCACTACTGAAACTACATCACGAATTGACCACCGTACTATTGGTTCTAACATCGTTCAACATCAAATATCAAAAGCCCATCCAGCAACTATTCGACGGAATGGCCAACCAATCATTCTTCGCCGAGATAAATCGACAGCTGGCGTACAGTTTGCCGAAAGCGGATCTTCTGCTCAAGCGGGTACGGTTTGAGTTTTTCTGCAAGACCATTACGGCCACAATGGACTTGATCCGCGAGGACATGGAGAACGTGTTCTATACGGACCACATCGCGTGGATGGAGAGGATCGATCAGTTGGCTGAAGTGTGGGAGATCAGTCTAACGGAGCTGAAGAAACATCAGGTGAGTTCGTTCTTTGTTTTAATCGTGATATTTCATGAATATTATATCTGTTATTTAATAATAATGTGGCAGAGCACATTTAAGCGGTAGTGAAATTTATTCCATAATAATTTTGTTTTTAATTTTATTTAAAAAAGCATATTATAAAAACTTTTTTTTAATTCACTCTTTTAGACCCGTTTCCACCTTATATTACCCTAAATCTTTTGGCTTTTTCCATCTCCCTTATTTTTCTGTCTTCGTTTCAGCGGTATTAACTGTGTAGCCAAATATTGCTAAAGAAAATTGATTAGCTGTTTTTTAGTGGAATGTTTTCACTGTCATAAGACGAGTTTAGTACAATTCCATTTAATTCCACCAAATCGTATTACTTCTACATATACGTATTCCAACCTCAAGGGTCGTCTTCAAGTGTTTCGTACCTCAAGGTCATCTTCAGTGTTTCGTACTCGACTCGACTCAATCCCAAGAGTACAAATTTATGGCTCAGGATTAAAAATTGAGTCTAGACAATCAATGATTGATGCAAATAACATACGAAGTATATGAAGCATTTATGGCAGGAATAATTCTTTCAGCTTTTCCATGGATATTACTCTAAGGACTTACCTTTTCCTTGATTAACATTTTCTCCAATTTCGAATTCATATTCAATTTCCTTTGAGATCTCTCTTAGCTCATCAATCAACGGATTTTCTCCCAAAAATTTTAATCCTTTAGCTTTTTGGCTGTTTTCCTTTTCTCCACCTAGTTTAACATCTAAAAAGATTCAATCGTTTGATCCAGCTTTTCCAAAATTTGATCCATCATTCGCATTAAATGTGTTTCTCAAGCTGTCACTCTTCCGGGAAGTAGGGACCCGGTGCCACATCCATAACCGATTTTCTCCTTCAATCCTCAGATCGTTGAACTCTACGCCCATGGGTGGGATTCGTACGCCGAGGAGCTACTGGAGAACATCGTGCCGGACCAAACGCTGGGCAATCTGCTGCTGACCATCGCCGGCCGTCGGCTGACTATGCACACTAAAGCGAACCCACGCATCTGGGGCCAGGTGGCTGCCGTTGGCCCTCTGCTGACCGACTATCTGGACACGCTAGTAAGTGTTGGGAAGGTTTATTACGTTAACAAGTAGAGCCATCGACCATTCGCACAATGACAGCCACATTCACACACATATCAAAGCGCCAGAACGGTTCCTTGCCTTGCCCACATGCCGGCTCGCCGCTGTTCACTCGGACGGGTAAGAAGGATCCACTGATTATAGAAACATATTTCCCTTGTCTGAAAATGTAGGAAGGACCCTCTATAAAAAGACGCATCATTTCTTCGATTTGATTAAAGGAACTGAACTGGGTCGACAGGGAAACATTATTTTTATACCACATTGTGGGTTGTAGATAATTTATTCTCATGTGTGTCATTTTACGGTGCTTCGCTGGATGTAGGTCGGTAATAAACCGATGACGCATATAACGCCGGCAAATTTGTGAACTGATTCAACATACAATTATTAGAATTTGCTATGCTTCCATAACGAACTGAATATTTGTATCTATGATTTATTATAGTGCTTGGAATTTCTAATAGCATCCAAGGGAATATTCTATTTTCCGTCTCGCTGTTTGACAAGTTAAGGCTGTGAACCATTCCACCGATTCGTTTAACTTTTAGTTAAAACTTGACAGTTCGATGGTTATTTCGCCGTGGTTAAAAATAACCCTGCTCCGAAGCATGGTTAGATTTGACAGTTCGATAGTTAAACTTTGTTCGCGAGAAAATTGGCGCCAAATCCATTTCGTTCCGAATAACTATCAATCTGTCAAAAATCAAATGGGTCGGCTTCGGAGTAAAATTTTAACCACGATGGGAAAATAACCATCGAAGTGTCAAATTTTAACTAAAAGTTAAACGAATCGGTGGAATGGTTCACAGCCTAAGTAAAGGAAATAGTAAGGTTCTTCATTCAGAGATATGCGAAAACGGCCATCTTGAGCCAATCGAGCATTGGAAAATGTCTAAAGCTGAGCCAAATGAACATCGTTATTGTTGCAGATTGAGAGGGATTGCGATTAATCGAAAAGTGTCATCAATTGCAAAGTCCTATGAAAGCATCAATATTTGACGCTACGGTAAGTGCTGGTAGCGTTTGTTTATGAAATTAACAGCGTTGCTAAATCGTCTGGAAAAGTATTGGCCCACACGGTGTGCCTGTAACGGTTATTAACGAAAAAAAATGTCCATCCATTCTGAACTCGCCTATCGAAAGATATAATATCCAGGCGTCTGCTATGAAAATTTCAAAATATTTCATTTAGGGAATCGAAAGTTATAACAGTTACAAATTTAATGATTTTTGCGTTCGATATTTCACTAATATGCAACCATATATACCGTGAATTTCCTCCTGATTACATCCAAATAAATAATCATCAAATGTGCAATTTGCAACCTCAACCAACTATAACCTTAAACCTATTCTTTGAATAATAGAAAACAAATAAATAACATAGGATGTTAGAGATAATATTGTTCTAATATCAATGACAAAATAGACAATACAACCACAATACAGTATTCAAATTACAGAATTATTGCACTTCAATCTCCTACTCATACCAAAGTGTGAATATTGTCTATGACAAACAAGTAACTACACTCTGTATGATGATTCTGCTCTTAATAAATATGATAATAGTTGGTAACATAGAATACCGCGCTGAAACAATTTTGTCTTTCATGGGTACTGGGTAGTTAGTAAGACTAGAAACCAACATTTAAACAACAATGTGCATCATTTGTTGTCAGTTATACAACCATCATCCAGTTCGATTCAAGCAGTGGTACAAAAACGAGCTCCATTTGGAAAAAAATGGGAAAAACTAGATCACACGAGGAAAACCGCCTTTTCCGAGAACAGTAGACGGCAAAAAAGCATATATGCCCCACTTCGGAACGTCGCAACAATTTAACTGGCTTGTTGAACTACGATGCATTTACTTCATAAATTATCTGACACAGGGAATACTAGTATCCGACTTAGAACTAGAAGAGGAAAACCATCGCACTTCCATAAAGCCAGGTAAGAAAATGAGAGATTTAATTCCACCAAATCGTATTACTTTTACATATCCAGTATTTTGCGTTCGATAATGGCGGCCTGGTGAGTGACTTTTTGACATTCAGGAGGTAGAAAATATTTACATATTTCAATCAATGCAGGCCTTGACTCATTGAAAAACATTGGCACTCACCCGGTATCAACAAACAAACGAATTGTTAAATATTTCCTTCACGTTACACATGGGTTTGAACTTTCATCATCCTTCACGTTACACATGGGTTTGAACTTTCATCATCCTTTTTTTAAATAATTTTATTGTTTTTTCTAGGAATAGTAGAAGAAACAGAATAATGTATAATGATTATAATCAGTGCTTTTAAGGGAAACGAAATCTGCACCCAGACACCTGGGTGAGACGATAGCCAGGAATGGATTCATTACGCTCGACTTACTGAAATCAAGCAATACTTTAAGAGGACTTTTGAACATTATGGTCACTGATTTGCATGTACTTAGATGACTTAGACAGACACCTCTAGCATTTCCCTGTATTTCCCATGCTTATCCACTTATCCATCTTGATCAACTTGGCATCACTAGATTGTCACAGGCGGATAACAAATAATTTATGATTACGGCGGGTAACAAACAAATCATTATTACGGCAAAATAGAGTATTGTTAAGAAGTTTCAACTAATTGTTGGTTAAACTGGCAAGTTTGAAAAAGGTGAAGTAAAGAATACGTTGGGAAGGTCCTTGACTATTCCAAACAGATATCATATTGTGAAGTTGATTTACGAACTCCAACGATTGTTTTATATTGATGCGCATGGTTCAGTCGATATATGCGCGAGGCGCACCATGTTCGATTACATTACATATTTGGTTGCCGAGTGGGTGACGAGAACTATTGATCCAGTTCAAGGATGCAAGAAGTGGAAAGCAATTGTTGGCTTGGGCGGGAAGTTGTTTGTGAAAGCTTGGTGTGGCAGTTGATGTGAACTTGCGAATCGAGAAGCATCAAAATAGTAGAATGGGCATTTTTAACCTAGAAAAGCACATTTCGGTGACGATTGAATTGAGTTTTATTTTCCCAAATGTCCAACCGGAAAGTTTCAGAAGTTCCGAATCGGAAGTATTGTGGTCAAACTAGCCTCAAGTTTATTCACGCAGCTGAAGTGCAGGTGAACGGTCATAATGATCCGCGTATTTGAGGTTGCCATTCCGTAGTCATTCACGTGCCTCTCAATGGTGTATCTAGCTACGTTGGTCCATCAAACGGAGGCCCCCGAGGTCCACGATCTGAACCGCCTCCAGGGTCGTAATCATATGCACTCCGGAATTATTAAACCTGCTGCCGCGAGCCCCGGCTAAACGTGTTTATCAAACCCTTCCTAACATTGATACGGCCATCATTGGGATCGCAAATAGATGCCATTACAGGGAACCTTTGTTCTTCCCATTTGCGGTCTACAGGCCCCGATGCTTACAAAACCCCGCGGCTAGTAACATAAACCGGCGCCAGTGAATTACCGATCGAGCCCTCCGTTCTAGAAGTTGCAGTTATGCTAGAAAATAAAATAAATTATTAACAAAAATCCATAGGAGAATTACCAATTACTTGAATAATACAATGGAACATATTTGACATATTATATTTGTTGATAACAGATGAGTGCCAATGTTTTGCAATGAATCAAGGCCTACATTGATTAAAATATGTAAATATTTTCTACCTCTTGAATGTCAAAAAGGCACTCATTCGGCCGCCATTACCGAGCGCAAAATACTGGATACGTATTTCGACCTCAACTGTAAGGTCGTCTTCAGTGTCTCGTACTTGACTTGACTCAAGTCTGTTGACTTGTAAGGTCGTCTTCAGTGTCTCGACTTAAGTCGAGTCAAGTACGAGACGACCTTACACACTTAATTTTTTTAAGCGGGATCTCAGCAAAATGGTCATCTTTTACCGAGATTCCCACAGCTGTGCACCAGCAAACATGTTTTTTGCCGAGATTTCTGTCAAAAGTGCTGAAAACCAGCAAATGATTTGCAAAAAATCAGCTAACAAACATCATTTTTGCCGGAATATCAGCTTTTTACTTTGTTGGCGTACGGCTGTGCGGACTTTTGCCGAGCTGCAGAAATAAAAACTAAGTGTGTACAGTTAAGGTCGAAATACGTATATGTAAAAGTAATACGATTTGGTGGAATTAAATGGAATTGTAGTAAACTCGTCTCATGACAGTGAAATATTTCTTAAATAGTTTCAGTCTTTTAAAATCTCTCATTTTCTTACCTGGCTTTATGGAAATGCGATGGTTTCCCTTTTCTAGTTCTAAGTCGGATACTAGTATTCCCTGTGTCAGATAATTTATGTAGTAAATGCATTAATTTATGAAGTAAATGCATCGGAGTTCAGCAAGTCAGTTAAATTTTTGAGACGTTCCGAAGTGGGGCATATATGATTTTTCCGTCTACCGTTCTCGAGAAAGGCACCCGTTTCCTCGTGTGATCTAGTTTTTCCCATTTTTTTTTTCAAATGGAGCTCGTTTTTGTACCACTGCTTTAATCGAACTGGATGATGGTTGTATAACTGACAACAAATGATGCACATTGTTGTTTAAATGTAGGTTACTAGTCTTACTAACTACCCAGTATCCATGAAAGACAAAATTGTTTCAGCGCGGTATTCTATGCTACCAACTATTATCATATTTATTAAGAGCAGAATCATCATACAGAGTGTAGTTACTTGTTTGTCATAGACAATATTCACACTTTGGTATGAGTAGGAGATTGAAGTGCAATAATTCTGTAATTTGAATACTGTATTGTGGTTGTATTGTCTATTTTGTCATTGATATAAGAACAATATTATCTCTAACATCCTATCATATTTATTTGTTTTCTATTATTCAAAGAATAGGTTTAAGGTTATAGTTGGTTGAGGTTGCAAATTCTTTCTTCTTTCTTCCTTTTTTCTTTCTTTCTTCCTTCTTTTTTCTTCTTTCATGCTTCTTTCTCCCTTCTTTCTTCCTTCTTTCTTCCTTATTTTTTCCTTCCTTCTTTCTTCTATCTTTCTTTCTTCTTTTTTCCTTATTTCTTCCTTCTTTATTTCTTTCTTGTTTCTTCCTTTTTGCCTTCTTTCTTCCTTCTTTCTTTATTCTTTCTTTCTTTCTTTCTTCTTTCATCTTTCTTTCTTCCTTCTTTTTTCCTTCTTTCTTCCTTCTTTCTTCCTTCTTTCATCATTCTTTCTTCCTTCTTTAGTCCTTCTTTCTTCTTTCTTCCTTCGTTATATCTTCTTTTTTCTTTCTTTTTTCTTCTTTATTTCTTCTACCTTTCTTCTTTTTTTGTCTATCTTTCTTCTTTTTTTCTTCCTCCTTTCTTCTTTCTTATTAATTTCCTCCTGCCTTCTTCCTTCTTTATTTCTTCTTTCTTTATTTTATTTCCTTTCTTTTATCCTTTACTCTTTTTTCTTCTTTCTCTCTACTTTCTTTCTTCCATTTCTTTTTCTTCTTTTCTAATCTTTCTTCCTTCTTTCTTCTCATTACTCATTTCTCACTTCTTACTTCTCATCTCTCGACTCTCTCTTCCCACATCCCACTGCTCACTATTCACTTCTCACCTCTCACTTCTCGTTTCTCACTTCTTAGTTTTCACTTCTCACTTCTCACATCACACTTGTCATTTTTCACTTCTTACCTCGTACTTCTAATTCGGCCTAATGACCGTTCGGCCTAATGGTCATTCGGCCTAATGACTATTCGGCGTAATGACCATTCGGCCAGAAAACATGCATATTGTAATTTAGCGCATACGTCACTTTGTCAGATTACGGCAGTTTAGGAGTTCCTCCTTAATTCAATCAATCAGTGTTTTTGTTTTTTTTTCTTCGTTTAGTGCAAGATAACAATACTTCGCAGTATTGCAAAGTATTGTAAAATGTCACGTCCAAGTAATTCAGATTACCAATCACTTTCATTGCCATTAATTAATCAAGTGTTTGCAAAGCTGGATAACATTCTGGTTTATTCATTCAACCTTGTTGAAAAACAACATTGTTTGAAATATACATTCCTGATCTGACATCAACTACTGTTAGATTTTAAAGAAGCTGGAACATTTCCGACCAGAGTTTAATGAATAATAATCGTGATTGTCTACACATATTATTGGCCTCCCTACTTGTATGCTCCTAAATCCAGCCAATGAGAATACAAACGATGATTCTATTGTAAACCTTCCCAAAATATAAATTAGATATTAGAATCAACTGTTTATTATTCAAGTAGGTATGTCACAACACAGTTGATCAAATTCTTATAAAGTTGTTTAGTATCCTTACAAGTCCAGATATTTAGTTTTCACTGTTCAACAAAACTTGGCCTATTGTAACTTAACAGAAATGCCTTTACCAGTCTTACTAACGTAATTCTGAACAGATATAAAGTTGTGGAATAAAGAAGAAAGAAAATTGAAAAAAATAATTCCAATAGACTAGTTAAATAAACAGTAACGAACTTATAAAAAAATTAAAAAAAAACTTATATAAAACTAAAACATATGATTAATCCGATCAATTTTGAAGATGGACAATTTTAACCAGGGATGGAATCCTAAAGAGAAAGAGCAAGTCTCTCACTTATCATCTCTGTATACATATACGATATGTAGCATACCGCGAGAAACTTTTTACGCAAGCTGTCATGATAGAGAACTGATTCAGGATGCTATACCCCATGATAAATTTCTTTTAGAAAGCTCCAAATGCGGGGAGCACTGACTCTGATGATGCATTTCAACTTGTTCTACAAGCTGTGCAGTAACCAACACGGAAGAAGCAAAAACAAAGCGAGAATCACCATTTTTCTGTGGGGGCTGCCTATCCGATTCTGTTTTTTCGCACTTGTATACAAGTTTGATAAATTGGTTATCATGGCTTGTTATGATTCGGAACAGTTTTTACCTCTCTTTTATCGTTGTTCGTTATCTATTGAGAGCGATTTCTGCAAACCCTGATTTTAACTGATTCAAAATCAAAATAAACACAGCATGGGAATAATAAATTTTCATGAATTCGAACATTTTGATGATGTTATCATGTTCAAACGTGTATCAGGTATTAGGATATCTAGAACTCGTACACCTTCGATGCATCAGGAGGATACAAAACAATGTGGACTCGCAAATATTTTATAAAAATTTTGAGAAAAATGTTTGTATTTTTTTTATTTCTTTATTGGTGATTTTTTTAAAATAATTATAAAGTTCATCACTGAATATAGATTCCCTATAGATTCCTAAGAGTATTTGGGACATTCCGTCGCTCTGGAGGTACTGGAAATTCTTAAGATATATTAACCCCAGCGAAGCATCTGAACTGAACTGAAGGTTTTTCTAAGGGCATACAAGTTTTATTCAGGATCTCAAAACTCTCTTCATTATGCCAAGATTCTATGATTCTAATCAGAACCGTAACACAATGTCCTTCATATTCCTTTGCCTGAATTATACAGTTTTAGCTTAAAATGCAAGTCTTTAATATCTTTGGGTTCCTTTTGGTATTCTAGAATTCTCGCTTAACTTTTCAAAAGGACCTAAGTAAAATTTTTTTCATGAATTAATTTGAGTACTGCAATCAAAAGCTTTCATGTTGTTCTGTTGATTGCGCTATTCAAATTAATTCATGAAAAAAAATGTTACTTAGGTCCTTTTGAAAAGTTAAGCGAGAATTTATTGTTATATTTTGGTATTTATTTAGGGTTTTCCGATCGAGTGGAGTACCAAAACTAGTATATAAAGAACTGAAAAGTCGTACTTTTTTCGGATGTCATGGGCCAAACTGCTCTGAAGTACATATCCTCGAAAGTATCAAAAATCATGTCAAGAAACAAAATGTCCTTAGACATGATATTAAGGAGTTTTGAAACGATCCGATCAACCAAGTCCTGAACGATGTATCCGTGTATCGCTAAGCTTCAGAGCAGGTCCATTGAGCCGATGCGATTTCATTTATTACTTTCACAAGCTACGATAGACCTTCCATGAGTCGATGTTCTAAGATACGATATCCACTGAAATAAAAACTCAGACTAAAAAATTTAAAAAAAATTCCATAACAATTAGGAAATTTTCAATAAAGAAGTAATGGTATGAGCAATAATTTTTTTTTAAATTTTCTCTAAATAATGCAAAATTTCCATAAACAATTAAGAATTTTCCACAAAACAAAAATAAATTAACTCTTTTAACCCTTTTGTTACCGACAAAAAAAAACACCCTTACGTTACCGACAGGGTTCCCGGGTACCCACGGACTTAAAATGATCATAACATTGTCAGTTTTTCACCGATTTCGACGATTTTGGTTGCTACGGATGCAGGAACTTACCCGCTATTCGATACATGTTACAGAGAACCGATTCGGATTACCTGGTAACCGGAATTCCGGATTAACTGGGCCAAGTCCCAAAGTATGTGTGAAATGAAGATATATATTCAACCAAATGAAGATTTCTTGCGTGATGAAAAAACTAAAAAACTTCGTTGGAAATTTAAAGAATATAAATTAACTACGTTACGGGACCATTTTATGAATTAATCCCGGAACGGTTATTCCGGAAACAGGTTCCTGTCGGGCCTAAAGTGGCCACAAACTTATTCTGAAGAAAGCCTGGCAATATGGGTATCAAAATTCATGAAATTGTTTCGGAAGCATGATCCGATAAGTAATTGGACCATAGGATGGTTTGACAATGGACCGGTCATCCTGGAACAGGTTCCCGTGGGGCCTAAAGTGGCCACAAACTCATTCTGAAGAAACCCTGGCAATATGGGTATCAAAATTCATGAAATTGTTTCGGAAGCATGATCTGATAAGTAATTGAACCATTGGATGGTTTGACAACGGACCGGTCATCCTGGAACAGGTTCCGTGGGGCCTAAAGTGGCCACAAACTCATTCTGAAGAAACCCTGGCAATATGGGTATCAAAATTCATGAAATTGTTTCGGAAGCATGATCTGATAAGTAATTGAACCATTGGGTGGTTTGACAACGGGTCGGTCATCCTGGAACAGGTTCCCGTGGGGCCTAAAATGGCCACAAACTTATTCTGAAGAAACCCTGGCAATATTGGTATCAAAATTCATGAAATTGTATCGGAAGCATGATCTGATAAGTAATTGGACCATAGGATGGTTTGAAAACGGGCCGGTCATCCTGGAACAGGTTCTCGTGGGGCCTAAAGTGGCCACAAACTCATTCTGAAGAAGCCCTGGCAATATGGGTATCAAAATTCATGAAATTGTTTCGGAAGCATGATCTGATAAGTAATTGGACCATTGGATGGTTTGACAACGGACCGGTCATCCTGGAACAGGTTGCCGGAGGGGAGGGCCTAAAGTGATCATTAATTTATTTGGTAGAATCCCTGGCAATATGGATATCAATATTCTTGGAATTGTTCCGGAAACATGTTTTCCATGTAGTTGAGACCATAGGATGGATATCAACCGGAATGGTCTTTTTGGAACAGGTTCCTGGAGGGCCTACAGTGACCATAAATTCATTTGGGAGAATCCCTGGCAATATGGGTATATGTATATCCAATCTATGGTCTCAAGTACATGGAAAACATGTTTCCGGAACAATTCCAAAAATTGTGATACCCATATTGCCAGGGTTTATTCTAAATGAGTGTTTGGCCCCTACGGACGCTCGGGGAACCTATTCCACCGGTTGATATCCATCCTATGGTGTTAACTACATGGAAAATATGTTTCCAGAACAATTCCAAGAATTTTGATACCCATATTGTTCGGGTTTATTCTAAATGAATTTTTGGCCACTACGGGCCCTCCGGGAACCTGTTACAGAATGACCGTTCCGGTTCATATCCATCCTATGGTCTGAACTACATGAATAACATGTCTCCGGAAAAATTCCAAGAATTTTGATACCCATATTGTTAGGGTTTATTCTAAATGAATTTTTGGCCACTACGGGTCCTCCGGGAACCTGTTACAGAATGACCGTTCCGGTTCATATCCATCCTATTGTCTGAACTACATGAATAACATGTCTCCGGAAAAAATCCAAGAATTTTGATACCCATATTGCCAGGGTTTATTCTAAATGAGTTTTTGGCCACTACGGGCCCTCCGGAAACCTGTTCCAGAATAACCGTTCCGGTTTATATCAATCCTATGGTCTCAACTACATGGAAATTATGTTTGCGGAACAATTCCAAGGATTTTGATACCCATATTCCCAGGGTTCATTCTAAATGAGTTTTTGGCCACTACGGGCCCTCCGGGAACCTGTTACAGAATGACCGTTCCGGTTCATATCCATCCTATTGTCTGAACTACATGAATAACATGTCTCCGGAAAAAATCCAAGAATTTTGATACCCATATTGCCAGGGTTTATTCTAAATAAGTTTTGGCCACTGTGGGCCTTTCGGGCCCTCCAGGAACCTGTTCCAGAATGACCATTCCGGTTCATATCCATCATATGATCTCAACTACATGGAAAACATGTTTTCGGAACAATTCCAAGAATTTTGATACCCATATTGCTAGGGTTTATTCAAAATGAGTTTTTGGCCACTACGGGCCCTCCGGGAACCTGTTCCAGAATGACCATTCCGGTTCATATCCATCCTATGGTTTCATCTATATGAATCACATGTTCCCGAAACAATTTCAAGAATTTTGATACCCATATTGCCAGGAATGAATTTGCGGCCACTATAGGGCCCACGGGAACCTATTCCGGGATGTCCGTTCCGAGTCCATATGATCACGTGGTCCTAATACGTTGGGAAGTCATAATCCTCGAATTTTCTGCGAAACTGGTAGCTCAGGGTACAAGAAATCATCATTTGGATTCTATAAGATCAACTTCTCCATTTTTGAGACATGGTCTAGCAAATCCGGAACTCCGGTAACCAGGTAATCCGGATCGGTCCTATGTGACATGGAACGGATAGAGGATGAATTTCTTAATCCATAGCAAACGGAATCGTCCAAATCGGTTGAAAACTGACGAAGTTATGGTCATACCAAAACGTAGGTACCCGGGTACCCTGTCGGTACGTTACGGGGTGAAAATATTAAGAAGCCCCTCCCCAAGCCCCCCCATTACTGGATTTTCATTTTCATACCACCCAAACCTTAATTTTGCCGAGTTTGAAGATGTCACGGAGTTTCAATTTCCTGCGATGTTCAGAACCCTAAAAAAATTTCACTTGAAAACGAAAAAGGTACCCGGGTACCCTGTCGGTAACAAAAGGGTTAAAACCAAAAATTGCAAACATAAAAGAAGAATTTTCCATAAAGAAATCAAAATGTTCCACGGAAAAAATACAAACATTCCATAAATAAACCAATATTAGAAATAAATAATTACAAATTTTTCAACAAAATAAATACTTTTTTAACCAAAAATTAAAACCTTTCCACGGAAAAATCAATAAAGAGCATTAAAAAAAAGGAAATTTTCCATTAAAGAATATAAAAAAGCAATAAAATTAAGCATTTTTCCATAAATTACCCCTTTTTTAAAAGCGTTTGAAGTTCATGGAAAATTTTATCAATTTGATTGCTTTTCTCTCTTATTTTCTTATTTTTTATTGCTTTTGATGTGAAAGAAACCCAGCATTTCCCAGGTGTTGCAAATGTCACAATGAACTCTAGATCAATTTCTGTGCGTTTGTTTTATTTTCCTCAACAGCTGACCCAAAAATGTATTTTAATGACTTTTTACATTTCCCCGTTAAATTCACCAACTTTTTGTATATTTGGATTATTGTAAAAACATGAACATTTTTCAAAATTGTAGCTGCAGTCCTAAATGCAAAAGTGTCGGCGGCGTGATGCCAAAAACCATCTGCGGCGGTGGCATGGCGCGGCGGATTTTTTTAAAAATATTTTCCCATTTTTCCTTTCCATTTTTTTGTGCAAATTGAGACTGAATTGCAACCTGTTTTTTCGTTTATTTTTTATATGGAAATAGGCTAAAGCTAAGATGGTCAAATAACGCAGATATGCATCGGCGTGGCGACCGTCGCACAGAAGAGTAACTAGAACAAATTCGTGGACAAAACCCAAAAAAAATATTTCAACTTTTATACATTCTTATATTTTTTTTTAGATACTTAGAAACATTCTGCATACTATGGCTATTTCAGAAGTGACCCAAAATTTTGTAAAAAAATATAATTAGAGCTCAAAAATGAGGTAGGGTAGAATACGGCATTGGCAGGGTGCGACAGTTGCTGGCACACTCAACAATATTTGCATTTTCCAGCAAACATACACTACTTATGAACATAATTTTGATTCCATCACACAATTTCAAGTCTAAGCTTTCATTTAAATAAGTTGTTTGTGTAAAAGTAGCAAGATTTGATGAGCTAATCATCGAAACAAATTTGCACCTTCGAAATCCTTGCCATTATTGCATTGCCAAAGAAAGCAGCGCACGAATAGCAAACTGGTACTTACTTTTTTGGATCGACTGTTTCTCCTCTTTATTGCGTTTGACACGACAAATTAAGTACGTACACTACTTTTTACACTTTATCATCACTTGATTATTACCACAAAGAGCAAATTTATGCAACATTTGCTCTATTTTTCACTAAATAAAATCGGGACTGTTCGTTTTCTTTGACAGCAGCACACTTCGGAATAGAGCGAGAGAATGTGTTTGTGAGCATATCAAACACACACTAAAAAGATATCACGCACAATTCTATGTGATTTGATTTTAGCAAAAATACGAACAAAATATCCGGCGATGGCATTTATTTAAAAAAAGTGTTAAAATACAAATGTTTCTATTCGGATTTTTACGCAGACCATGGATTATATTAAAAGTGATAGCAACACCGTAGTGTTTTAACCCTTATGTGGCTGACAGGACGGCTTTCCTTTTGCAACTTCAATACTTTCCAAGCTCAGAAAATTAGAATCATTCCCGTTCCTACATAGCGCATTTCAACCATAAATAATTGCCTACTTTTAGGGTATTATCTATTATTCAACTGTGAAACGTAGTGTAAGTATGGGGTGGCTCCAGCGGCTGGATAGGACAGTGCTGTCCATTATTCAACATATGAAGACTCACGAGGTGGAATATATTGTTAATATACTATACTACCAGAACCGACGAGCTTCGTTTTACCTGAAATTGATTAATTATATATTTTTTACATTATTTAAAAGACGGTTGAATAGACGAAATTTGCAGATTTAGATTCCATTTTTTAGATTAATTTTCGATTAAAGCAGAAATTTGTACTTTATTTGTATGGGAGCCCCCCCTCCAGAAGAGGAGGGGTCTAATACCATCATAAGAATCTTTATCGTTCCCAAAAACCTCTACATACAAATGTTCATGCCGTTTCCTAATCTATAAGGGCAGACAGACAAAAATTCTTTCTTATTGTAGATTTAGTCGAAGGGTGGATTCCTAGGAATTTTTGCCTTGGGTTGTTTCAAATCACCGTTCAAATCTAGGGAGAATGTTCATGCTTTCGACTGATGCAGATGGTATTTCAAATATTTTAATTATTGGTTGAAATTAAGCTGTGTAATTGTAAATTCATAATACCTTGCATAATGCATTTGCAATATGTGTTTAAATCTCATTAGATCACATTTTTCGTCTATCGAATGCGTTAAAAATACTTCCAACATTCTTGCAAATATTTCTACTTGCAAAAGTATAGTACTCTACCCTTCGACACGTCGCGACGCCTAGCCGAGCTCAGAGTCGACAGCAAAAGCACGTGGGTAAGCTGTCAAAATGAATCAAAACAAACAGCAATGAAAGTGCGGGAACAAGGCAAGGATCTTCCGCATGCGTTACGCCAATGCGAGGAATGAACAAAATATAGTAGCTCTCTCACTCTTTCATCGACCGACAATTTCAACGTCGATTAGGTGGACCGGCGATTTCAAACCGTCGGGTCCAGTCTTGAATTCAACGTACAATATGTGTATAGATTTGGTTTTACGTAGTTTACGTCGAACGGTCGTGTCTTGTACACAACCACCATGATTTTTTTTATGAAACAAACATATCATGTAAGGACCGCAAAGAGCAAGTTGTATATTTGAAACTGGTTGATAGATTTTTACTCACGACTCTTATGGAACGTACACACCGTCAATCAGTTTGACCAACATGACCGCCAACTGTCAAATGGTTGTTCGAACAACTTCACACACGTTCAAACAAAGCAGCAACCAAAGCGTTTTCCTCGGGGCGGAGTCAATGTTCGTCAAACTGCTTGACTGGTATGTACGTTGCATAAGGCATTACAAAAGACAAAAGATGTAAATCTTGGCAGCGGACAAAAAGCATATAAGTTCCCTTCTCCAACATGGCCAACATTATTCAAGTAGGATGAAAATGGTAAAAGTTATGAAAATGTCAATATACACACTGAAATGTCAATATACACTAGTACCCTATCTGCCATTCACGTCTGTTTTTTGATGGCTGCATAAGGGTTAAATTTGTTTTACAATGTGTTTAAATGCTTTTGCCTATCTCTCTGCATGACATAAAATTGATGCCAAAGCTAAAAATTGATGGTTTGTTTTAAGCCAGTTTTGATAATTAATAAAATTTGTTCCAAAATTGAGTGACGCGAAATGAGCGTGCGGCCGATTAATATGAATGAATTTTACTACTGGAGGATATAAACAACCAGCATTTGGCACCAATACATTACCAGTTTTCTACTTCCATGTCTAGTTGCTAAAGAGAGCAAACTCACTGCTGATAAAAGAAATTGCTATGCCAATAGAAGAAACGTTGACCTGTTACTTTATATTAAATTTACTGAGTTTGTGGTAAAAGCTGTTATATTTAGTGAACACCAATCATCAAAGAAAGAGCATACAAATGTATACCAGGTCAACTGTACCTGTGTTTTAGTGTAATTATTCATTATTTTTATCATTCAATTTGGCGAATGTCTTAGATTGCCAAGAATAGGTATTTTCCCCTATCGAATTGGATTTTATTCATTTTATTTGTGAAGTATTTGGAAAATCTGATTTTTACACAACATAAATGTTATCAACAAGCTATTATTAGTACACAATGAGTAGATTATAGTTGTATGTCTCTATTTTGTTCATGTTTATGGTCAAATTATAAATTTTATGTTACAGGTGATGACCACTTGAAAATCACTTTTTTTTTTATTTTTTATGTTTTTCTTCAGAGGAAAAGTTAATCTATACGGCAAGATCCGGCAAAGATAAATCACTTGGGTGTAACTTCAAGATATGGACTAAGCATTCCACGTGAAAACTCGTCCGCAAACGTCCGCAAATTAGATTCTGAGCTATTTGAATAAAATGCAATTTTTCATCATTTTGAAACAAAATTTTACCATTTGCTAAAAAATTACCACATATAACGAACCCAGAAGAAAAAATATTATATTCATTACATCACCTTGTAGATCAACAAACAATGTGATATAATTTTTTGATATTCTGGACCATCTAAACTGTTCTTGAGTACTTGCGGAACTTTTTTTGTTACATATATTTTATTTATATTCACAGCATCTCCAACCAACCAACCAACCTGGACGAACCAAGACCAACTACCATTGTAAAATAGTTGTGGAATATTTTAAATCAACCAAACTATCCTTGATTTCAATACTTACAGCTGATAAAGTAACCTTTTCTGTCACACTCATTACATCTCTCGGAAGACCAACAAACACCGCAAGACAGCCTTGATATATATAATTTGAGTCAAAGGCAGTTTTTTGCGTTCAAAGTTTGCGATCTACAATCATGACAGTATCTTTTTTGTCACTCAAAGCTCCGATACATATCCGATCTAGCGGCGTTTTTTATTTGTAATGAATTTCCCAAAGCTCTTTTCCGATGTGTATTGACCTTCAAGGCGAATAAAGGAAGTTTGAACGAAAAAAAAAACTTTTTAGTAGCTGTACATCTAAAGTCCTGAACTCAAGTATAGTTTGGATACCCTAGGGCGTCCAAGGGATATTAAAAAGTAGATTGTTTACCGCAGTACCTCTATAGGTACGTTTGAATGATAATCTTATTTTGGAGCAATACAGATGCTGCTAATGTACTGAATATTTTCTGTTTCCGAACTCTGCTATGTTCAGGACGTTCTAGGTTGTTGTAAGGCTTCAAACGCCCATACCTGATATTATTCCCTGATAAGGGAGTTAAGGAGAAAATAGTGTTCAAGCAGAAAACAGTGTTTACTATTGTGCATGCGAATTTAAACAACCATTTTTCTTTTGGGATCTTGGGCATGGGTTAAAATAAGTTAGATGTTTTTTTTTCCAATGTAAATGTTAGAAAATCCATTTAAGGATAGAGCTTTAACTACGGGTTTCTTGCTACTTTGTGAAATATAGCCATTTTAGAATCGTTCACGTAGCGGCAGCAAGAGATTTTGATTTTACATAAAACACGAGGTTTTATTTGAAAACATATGTATTTTGCGATTTTTATCTGGTTTTACACTGTTAGGTGGATAGATTTAGCCAAAAAATTGCATTTTCCTGCATAATTGGCAATTATTACTTCATCCTAGAAATATCAGGGCCAAATAACCACAAAGAATAGTTTTGGCCAAGAATTGGCTTATTTACTCCTATGTGCGTCGCTGCGTTATTGGTTATTTTCGATGCACACCGACGTCTTTTTAACACTGAGGTGAAAAGACGCTACGTCCTGGTCCTAAGATGCGCTTTGCGTTTAATGATTTGTATTTTTGCACTGCTACTGTTATTCACCAAAAGCTTTTCGTATAAAAAAACCACGTGGTTCGAGAGCAACATCCCTCTCCCCCCATGTGGCTTATCGTGGTCATTTTCCAACCCCCCCCCCCTTCTCCCATATATGACCACGTGGTTTCTGGACGGCCATGATGCCAAGATTTTTTCCTTATTTCTTTCGAATTCCCACTTACTATAGACGAATTTCGCGCCAACACTTCTATGGGGCTGGCAGCACCATCTCAGAATCGAATAAAATTTGGTGGGCGAAAAGATATGGTATTTCTAAGCCACTCTGCATACTCAGTTTTTCAAAAATTGTCAAGGGTAACATTCGATGTGGGCCTAATTTTTTTTTCATTGATTTTTTTTTAAATCGATGCGATTCTATGTTGGTCGACATTATAGATAGTAGAATCTATAGATGAGCGAAAGCATGGTTGAGTCGGTTTTTTTAACCGTGCACACGCGCATATGACGTCACAGCCCTTAACATTTCCATCGAAATCGTGACGTCATGCTCGTTTGGAGACACGTTTGACAGTTCGTTTGGAGACAGAGGATTTATCTTCGCTCATTATCTATAGTCCACATTAATGTTAGATTATTCTAAATTGCTTCCTAAACAAACTTCTATACGTCCAAAATGTGTCGTTGGTTGATGATAGGCTGCTGAACCTATATTTGGCGCTGTAGGCATAAAACACTTTGATAAATTTTCACTCAATATGGACATGAAAAAAGTTTTTGTTAGTAAAACTTTTTTTCCTTAAATATGTCACAGGAACATTATTCCTAGAAAAGTTAGATAATTGAAATACCTATCTACAGAAAAAAATTCATCGATTTCTGAAATGATTTTAATTTTTAAAACTAATTTTTTTCAGTGTAGAAATCGATTTTTTATTTTTTGGATATTTTTCCAAAAAACTTCTGGGAATTTCGCGACAGTACAACACTTTTTTGTAAGTCTTGTCATTTCAGAGTGACGTCGATTTAAAAACCCACCTAGCGGTGATGGTGCGTTTCTCGTGCATTATAAAAATAGTATTTTGGCCATTACTTTTGAGCCCATAGTCCGATCTGGCCAATTTTCAATAGTATTCTGCGTTGAATGCAACCTGTTGTAAGCAATTCAGTTAAGGATAAGTACCTGAAAAATGAGTGACAAATTTTTCAATTGATTTTTTTTGCAAAAAATGGTATTTTAGCCATAACTTCCGATCCCATAGTCAGATCTGGCCAATTTTCAATAGAAAACAATGGGATAGAAGCAGGGATGCCAGGGGATATTTTCAAATGTCTTCACAGTCGAGTAAAAATGTCTTGAAATGTCTTCAAATGTCTTCAATATCAAAATTATGATTATCAGTGAAAAAATTTCAAAATCCAATAGGTTTGTAATTTCAATCATCTCCTTGTTTTATGTATCGTTTATTTTTTAACACTCAAATTTTTAGAATTCAAGAGAATATTCTTTTAAATCTTCATGAGTAAGGGAAATGACTTTCCCTTGGATTTTCTAATGAGTTTTTAAATATAATTCCAACGGATTTTTCTAACTGAATTGCCTGTAGGGATTCGGAAAAAATCACCGTGAAATACCTGAAGAAACTTCCATAAGATTTTCTGAAGAAATTTCCGGAAGAATTTCTGGAGAAACTTCAGGATAAATTCCTGATGAATTTTTCGGAGACTTTCTAAAGGAATCCCTGAAGGAATTCCCGGAGGAATTGCTGTTGGAACATCCAAAGGATTTTCTGAAGGAACTTTCAGATAAATTTTTGAAAGAACTTCCGGATGAAATGCTTATGGAACTTCCGTAGGAATTACAGAAGAAATTCCGGAAGGAATTTCCTGGAAGAATTACTGAAGGATTTTTCTAAAGAATTCCTGAAAGATTTTCCTGAGGACTTCCTGAAGGATTCTCCTGAGCAATTACTGAAAGGGTTTCTGAAGAAACTTCTGGATAATTTTTTGAAGGAACTTCCTGAGGTATTGCTCAGGAACGTTGGGCAGGAATTTCCGAAAGAATTACTGGAGGAAATAACAGAGAAATTCCAGAGTATAGTTCAGGAGGTATTGTTGGAGAATCTTTCGGTAACATTCTCGGAGCATCATCAAGAGGAATTCCTGGAGAAACTTCCGAATGGATTCTCAGAGGAATGTCCGAACGAATGCCTGCAGGAGCTTTGAGAGCAATTACTGGAAGATCTGCTGGAGGAAGTCGTGAAAGAAACAAACTAAGGAATTTCTAAAGGAGCGACTGGACGAATTTCCGACGGAATTCTTGGAGGATCTAACGGAGACATTTCTGGACGAACTTATGGAGGAGCTGCTAGAGGTACTTCCAAAGGAAACTCTGGAGAAATTTCCTGGAAAATTTCTGAAGGAATTACTGGACGAATTTCTAGAGGAATTTAATGGGAAATTTCAGAAAGAATTCCAGAGATGTGTTTACCGGAGAAATTCTCAGTTAAAATACTGGAAGAGTGCCCAAAAATATTTCTTGAAAAAATATCAAAGGATTTTAAGGAAGAATTCAACAAGGAACTGTAACGAGTTTACCCTGAACTTTCTACAGAGTCTTTAATAAAAACTCTGGCGGATTTTTTTTTAGGAAATTCCTCTGATTTTTTTCCAAAATATTCTCCTGAACAAATTAAAAATAATTTACCGTGGCCATTCTGAGAAATATCCATTTAACTCCAGAACAATTTCAATTTCTTGTCGACATTCGTAAGAATTTTCTATGTTAGTTTCCATAGAAAAATTTCTGAGAAAATGAAAATAATTTCCTGTGAAAATTTTCGTAAAAATGTGGTACATGGAAAATCCGAAGAGACATCCATTAACTTTCAAATACAAATCCGGAGTACATCTCACGCAAATTTAGACAAATTTCTTGTCTAATCTAATCTAATCTCATACATGCGTAGCCAATACTTGAAAGCATCCTGGAAAATGACGGTTTCTGAATTCCGTCATTTTTCTTTTCATATGGCCAGGCCAACTACGCAGTATGTACCGCAGATATGACTCCTAGATATTGAGCGACTTCAGGAATACCTAAAGTCACTCAATAGCTTGGAAAGGAAGAAAGCGTGGACCTCCCGTACCAAACGCTTCCAATAATATAGATACCTAATATATGATAAAAATCTTGTACGTGTTTTTTGTATGATGGATATGAGAGTGTATGTGTGTATATGAGTGTGTATGTGTGTTTATATGTCTACACTGATAGACAAAGGTATTCGTCATGTTTTAATAGAACTACTATGAAAACATGACGAACACTCATGTCCATCAGTATATGTATGTATTTGTGTATATGTATGTGTGTATAATGTGAATGTGTGTGTGCGTTTGTGTGAGTGCGTGCGTGTTAAATTTACGGATCATCAAAACCTTACCTCTCTTTAATAAATCTGACGCTGAACATGTTTGAGCATTTACATAGCCTTGATCGCAATATTAGCAAGGGCATTGCCCTTGATAACAATCGATCAGCCCTTGCAAGCACAAACATGCGCACGTCTTCCGGATCTGCAGCACTTTTTTATACACTACACATTTGTTTCGACCGTGGTCACTGCACTGGTTCTATTGTTCTACTTCTGAGCAAATCACCGCACAAAAGTAGAGCGCAAAAACCAACCGCACTGGAAGACGGTCGAAGCGAGACTCCGCAAATTTAGACAAATTTCTTGTGGAAATAAACATGAATTCTTTGTAGGAGTTCAGATGATTTTCCTGCAAGGACTTTTGTGGAAATTAAGATGAATTTCCCGTTTAAATTTTGGGGGAATTGGAGAAAGTTTTAATTCTCTTGAAATTTCATGAGAAATTCCTCGGACTATTAATGGAAAATTCTCTTTATTTTACACGAGTTTTTGAGTCCCAAAATGAAGAATCGATATTCAATTTCTTTCAGAGAACGATGAAGTTAATCATCCTGAACGCGTCAGTTTTCCATTTGACTCAAAAATCGAAAGGAACATTGTTTAATTTGAAATTTAAAAATAGATGAAAAATGCTTCCTCGACATTTTCGGTCTTGTTTGACGTACGGAATAATATGATTCAAACGCACTATCAAAACACAGCAGGGCACTTGACTCAACCTTTGACAGTTAAAATATGGGCCTGAAATGTTGCACAGCCCAAAATTTGCCTTAATATGTCTTAAATAAAAAATATTATTTTTACTGATTTAGACTTTTGACAGAATTTTTATAACTTCGGTTCAAGTATTCCTGACCGATGCATTATCGTTTGCAAACATAAACGAGGTAGGGCTTTGGGACCCAATTCTCCTTATTTTACACGCATTAATTTTTTAAAACGATTTTCATTTAATTTTTTTTTCTAAAATACACGGAAAAATCATCAAGTTCTTCAAAATGTATTCTCTTTCTCGACGGGTATTCTGGGAATACCAAAAAGATCAGATGAATTTAAAAAAATGGTTCTAGCCCAACAACTCATAGTAAAATTCTGTCTTTTTTTGCCGTTTGAAATAAATTAGATCGGTCATTGCGTTCTGATAAAATGATCGAAATACCTTTTTAGCAGAAACATCGAAAAGAACACCGCTAACAAGGAAAATCGAAACGAATGCTGCCATCAGGAATTTTTTAATCAGCACATAACTAAAATGTGTTGCAGTTGTCAACCTTATCAACCGACTTATGTAAATGTGTTTCTACGTTTAAAATTTTAAGCCCGAGACATTAGTCTCTTATGTATAACTTTTGAAATATTTATATTTATATATCTATAGAAGTCACAAAATTTATAAGTTAGTCATCAAATTATATTTTCTATTCGCTAGCTTATTGATTGTCTTCAAGTATCTTTAAATAAGAAGGTAAATTTTCAAATATTTTAAAAAGTCTTCAAAATGTCTTCATGAAATAAATGTCTTCACAGAGATTCTAATGTCTTCAAATTGAAGACATGGCTTCAAATCTGGCATCCCTGAGTATAGCACGCCAGGGGGTGGTTGCAACTACGAGCTATGTGGTCATCCTGCCACACGAACACCCGCATACAATTACCTTCCTTCTTCTTCTTCTTCTTTTTCTTCTTATTGGCATTACATCCCCACACTGGGACAGAGCCGTCTCGGAGTTTAGTGTTTATTAAGCACTTCCACAGTTATTAACTGCGAGGTTTCTAAGCCAAGTTACCATTTTTGCATTCGTATGAGGCTAACACAATGATACTTTTATGCCCAAGAAAGTCGAAACAATTTCCAATCCGAAAATCGGGAACCGGGAATCGAACTCAGCCATCCTCAGCATGGTCTTACTTTGTAGCCCCGCGGCTTACCAAAAGTTTGTTTTTTTTTGCGAAGGCGATACTTGGGAGCTTTCTTGGAATCGACTAAACTTGATTTACATAGTTCCTCGAACAAACCGTTTACTTCAATTCCCACACGAATGCCATGTTTACAAAATTGCATCATTAATCTTTCAATCATCTTTCCACACCCACACTTCTACTCAACATTCCGTTTTTCCGCTCCTTAAACAGATTTCATCCGATAACAACGGTCCTCAGTTGCGTTTCGCCGAGGGGAACGAGGCAACAACCGCATCCGGAGACGTTTCCATCGACAAGCTGGCCCGCCTAGTGGAGCGGACGTTCCGTAGTTTAAGTGCAACCACCACCACCGCCGCCGCCGCCTCCACACTGTCGAGCAACAACGGAAGTGGCGGTACTCCGAATCAAAATGCCCTCAGCAATAGCACTGGTGCTAGTGGCAGCTCGCAGACGAAGGAGCTCCGAATTGCCGGCTTGTTGTTCGATGCTTGCGCTACCATTAGGGAATTGAGGTAATTCGATGGAAGATTTCGGTTCCAGTAGAAATCCCTATTTATTGAGTTGAGAGGATGTCGGTTTCGCTTCAATTGCTTTGCAAGAAAAGAAGATCTACTCGGAACCGTATGTTGTCATGCCGGTTGGACGTGTTTGGAAGTGTTTGTTGGGATTGGATAAAATATTTTTTTAACTCTTCGAACTTTTTTTCCCTGTATATAAGCGACAGACGGTTACAAAAGCGTGCACAGATTTCTTTGATCATTGCTGTCCACGTGGCATTCCCGTTGGATATTATAATAATTGGCTTTGAGCCGTCCAATGATTACGAGCATCTTTTGTCAATATGAGATCTTTGGTATCGTTTGTTTGTAAACATAATGTTTTAAGCCTTAAATCCATATTTAGATTACTACAGACTTACTAATATTTTATTTTATGAATTTGTATTATGTTTGAATTTTTATTTGCGATACATTGAGACCTGTTTTTCACTCATTGTTATTTTTGTGGAGTGGTACGGGGAAGTAAAACGCAAACATCGTCAGATTTCTTTCCGGCTAAGGCAATTCGAGAACAAACTTTCCATTATGTATTGCCAATTTCGAGAGTTGGTTCGGTTCTTGGTATCGTCTAAGATACTCGTGGGACAGATTATCGGCTCCTTGGACACACTGATCATAGTGCTTGCCGAACGGAATACAAACGGATTTTTTTGCTTTGAAACATTCTTGAAGTAAAATAGATGCCAAGAGCTACCATAACATATTTTAAATTGCTTCAAATCCATTTTTGTGAACCAAATGTAGTAGCATTTAGGTACCCAAACTGCCAATGCCAAATACTAAATGTTCAAATAAGCTTTTATTTGTTAATAGTGATCGAAACTTCCTTCATAGCCTTCATTGAAGGCAGCATGACGTTAATCAATGAATTTTGCACATAAGGATTTGTAGTGTGTGAATTAAATTATCCAACCGGTACACATGCTCGAATGCACACAAATCGCATTATTTATTTCAACCCATTCAGTATTTCACGGAACTGTAAGAAACCGACATCCTTCTCGCACCGAAAATAGTTCCAAGAAGCCTTAATCCTGCAAACGTTTCCTCGTTTTAACTCGAAGTAGCAAGAGAAGATAACCCTCAAAATCCAATTAGCATAACCGAAATCGACGCGCGGAAACGTTATCGGCAATCCGACGACGAGGAGGATGGGCACGTCGGCGTCGGCAGCACAGCCCCAAACACGAAGTCAAACGCAAGTAGGAAATTGTTAAAGTTTCAGCCCGAATCATAAATCCGTGTAATTGAGATGGGAAAATTACTGCTCTTTAAACCATGTTGAAAATGAAGTAAGCTTACAACAGAAGTATGTAAATATCTAGTGAAGTTGATCAGCCGTGTCAAGTGATGGGAACCGGCTGGTATCAAATATAATTCTTGTTAAATTTCATCTCGGTTTTTCCAGCATCAAATAGAACGGAAAGAACTTCCTTTGGTTTGAAACTGAAGATCTGAAGCTTATGGCGTCTACTAATTTCTTGAGAAAACCAGCGACTGGCTTGCGGTATTTCAATACGTAGGTGGGTATATATTTGATGAACTGTAGTAAGCTCCAGTTTTTGTGCGCGTGTTGTTTTCCATCAAAGTAATTCACGAGAAATGCAATTAAAATCCTGAATTCGAATCGTTTTGTATTCAAGCAGTTCCTGGGGTTGGGCGGGTTGTGAAGGATGAAGCGATTTAATTTGTTCTTTTTTCGTTCATGGAAATTTACACTTCCATGAAATTAGCTTTTCGGCGTAATTTTGGAATTATTTATTATGCCTATGCAATCTGATAATCTGCCGGAAAATGTGAAAATATTAGCTTCTGTTTTGTATTTCACAACGATTATGTTACTTGTTTTTAAAGGTATGCGATCGCCGATAACACCCTTTTTGCTGACGAGACGAAACGAAATTGATATTTCAATCAATGTTGGTTCAAAACGAAACGATGAAACCATGATGACTTCTCCACGCAAACCATAATAAATAATGGAAATAATAGCAAAATTTAAAAAGTTAAAGGTTTGATGTAACTTTCAATGTTTGGTTGATCAACTTGATTAGTTGCTAATCCGTGATTAACTGGCACTTGTGAAATTGCACAGAGAACCAAGTGAATGGTTTGCATGGGATTTGCTATCCATTTTAAATTCACAAGTTTCAGAAACTCATGCCGGCCACGTCCTTACGGTCATATAAGAATGGAAGGAATGTTAGTTCGACTCTCGTTGCTACTGGAAACCGAGAACACCTCTGCATCTTCACGATTGTCTTGGGATGTGATATTGTATTAACTGTATATGATATTTTATCTGGAATTTCTTTGGTGAGTGATGCGATCTATGGGGGGATTATTCATTTCATTTATTTAATTGTGAATGCGCTCTACGCTTGCCAAGTCGTTTCGCACAGCTGGTCTGCCCACCTCGCTCGCTGTGCTCCACACCGTCTCAAATCTGCCGGATTCTGCCATCCGGCATTCTTGCAACATGCCCTGCCCATCGTACCCTTTCGACTTTAGCTATCTTTTGGATACTAGGTTCGCCGTAGAGCTTGGTGAGCTCGTGGATCATTCTTCGCCGCCACACACCGAGGAGAGGGTATTATATAAAATGCAAATAACAACACGCATTGATTGATGTACTTTTCGAACAGTACAAAGCAAAACAAAATATCTTGGATCACGCGACCGTTTTGCTTGCTAATCGAAAATTCTTGGATCCCGTGAAAGTTATGCGTTCGACTTACTATCCGACCCGAATCCACGTCCGATACGTAACACGAACTAATTGCTTCACTTTTCGACCGCGTCCCATGCGAATCACGTTTAATTCCGAGCTAATTGATTTACTAGCCGATCGCACAAAATGAAACTAAACACCCGAAAAAAAATAAACACGTAACATGTTCAATCACGAACACATACCTAGTTGCTCTCTTCGATCCAGAAGAACTAAATGCTCAGCGAGCTATTTTTCAGTGCGAATTCAGAACATATGTGCCCAAGCAAAGTGGGCGGTTGATCCTGAGTGGACTTTGTGTGGTCTGAACTTTGATTAAGCCTAGACTTGACCGAAACGACCGGAAGAAACCACCTGTGTCCATCATCCCCAGTGGTGTCAGGCCATTAGGCCGAAGGCTGTGCGTTATTAGCGCGGTACAGTTGATCCGTCTCTTCCCGGTCTCGATCTTCCTGCTGGCGCTTTTTCCTCCGGAAAATCGAGTTTTGTCTGTTCCGCGTCCGTTTGTATCGTACCTCGTTCGCCCTCGTGCGGTGTTGCAGTAATCTCGCCCATGCTGCATTCTTTTCCTCAACCAACTGCTCACATTCGCCGTCTACCAGTCGTTTCTCTGATCCGGGGGCACCTTGACTAGTGCAGCGGTTGCGGTGCTTCCAATGGCGGATCGAATATCTCTCCAGCCATCTTCAAGAGTCGCTGCTCTTCCGTTGGGAGTGCCATTTCCAGCTACTGCGCGTAGTCTTGGGCTAGTCTACCGTTTTGTAGCCCCCCAATGTATAGCCGCGGCGGAGGACTCCGACGCGTGTTGTACACCGTCGAGAGTTTTGAGCGCAGACATACTGCAACGATGTAGTGGTCGGATTCAATATTCGCACTGCGGCAAGTGCGAACGTTCGTGATGTCGGAGAAGAATTTACTGTCGATAAGAACGTGGTCGATTTGGTTTTGCGTTACTTGATTAGGTGATTTCCATGTGGCCTTGTGGATATTCAGGCGGGGGAAGAAAGTGCTTCGGACTACCATTCCGCGGGAGGCTGCAAAGTTTATGCATCGTTGGCCCTTGTCGTTCGATACGGTATTCAGACGGCAGCTAAATAAAATTTCCATTAAAAATTAGAAATTTTCCATAAACAATTAGGAAATTGGCAATAAAGAAATCAGGGTATGAGCAATAAATAAATATAAAATATCCATCCAATAATGCAAAATTTCCATAAACAGTTAAGAATTTCCCACAAAACAAAAATAAATGAGTACTTTTAGAAGCAAAAATAGCAATTATAAAAGAAGAAGAATGAAAATGTTCAACAAAAAAAGACGAAATTCCCATAAATAAATCAATATTAGCAATAAACAATTACAAAATTTTCTACAAAATTATTATTTTTTCCATAAAAAAATGGAATTTTTCCACAAAATAATCAATAAAAAATAAAAAATAAATCCATAAAAAAATACAAGAAAGCAATAAAGCTGATGAAATTTTACATGAACTTTAAACGCTTTTAAAGAAGGGGTCATCTATGGAAAAAAAACAGAGTTTGATTGCTTTTTTATATTTCTTTATGGAAATTTTCTTATTTTTTTATTGCTCTTTATTGATCATTTTGTGTAAAATTTTGTAATTTTTTATTGCTAGGAAAGTCGAGAAAATTTCCAACCCAAAAATTTCCAGACCGCACCAGAAATCGAACCCAGCCACCATCAGCATGGTCTTGTTTTGTAGCCGCGCATTTTACCGTAAGGCTAAGAAACTCCCCCCCCCCTCTTCTCTCTATTCTCTATTCGTTCTATTCATTCCGTGGATTCGCATAAGTGTATCTGCTTATGGAACCAGTCCACCCATTTTTGGCCCTTTATACAGGAGTTTGATGAAATACAAACAATAATATAATCATGATCAAATAGTTTGTCAGATATGGCCAGTGCTATCGGCAGGTGCCTTGCTACAATAGATCATCATCATCAATTTTGTAATTTTTTATTGCTAATATTGATTTATTTATGGAAATTTTGTATTTTTTCTCGTGGAACATTTGTATTATTTATAGAAAATTCTTCTTTTATAATTGCAATTTTTGCTTTGAAAAGTGCTAATTTATTTTTGTTTTGTTTTGTTTTGAAAGTTTTTAATTGTTTATGGAAATTTTGTTTTATTTGTGGAAATTTTAAATTTATTTATTGCTCCTACCCTGATTTCTTTATTGGCAATTTTCTATTTTTATGGGGATTTTCTAATTGTTTAAGGGTAGTATTTGTTTTAGTCGTATTCAGACTATCCAGTCCGATGACCGGTCTATACATTTCCTCCCTTCCTACCTGTGCGTTCATGTCGTCATTGACGTCCCGCAGTGAGCATCCATCGTATGTCTGCTCCAGCTGTACAAAGAACACTTCTTTGTCGTCGTTGGGTCTTTTTGTGTGGGTTGTGCACGTTGATGATGCTATAGTTGAAGAATCGGCCTTTTATCCTCAGCTTGCACACCCTTGCGTTGATAGGCTGCTACCCAATCACGCGTTGGCGCATCTTTCCCAGCACTATGTAGCCGGTGGTGCCGCAGCTTTGGTGGAAGGTAGCCCCTCGATGCCCGCTTTCCCACACTTTCTGTCCTGTCTAGCAGATTTCCTGCAGCGCAAGGACGTCGAAGTTGCGGGGATGTAATTCATCCTAGATTGTCCTGTCGCAACCTACGAAGCCTAGCAACTCGCAGTTCCATGTTGCAAGCTTCCAATCATGATCCTTTATTCATCGCCTAGTTCGTTGCCGATTGTATCGAGTCGTATTATCTTCTATGTCGTTCGTACTGGTTGTTTTAAGAAGCGACTTATTTGGCTTGCGCAAACCTTTTGTTTCGTCGGAGGGCCGTCGTGTCAGGGCTGTTTAGCGTCCCACCTAACACCAGGACTTGAGCTTGTGCACTTTGAGCGGCACACGGTCGCTTTGGCGGAGGTGAACGAGGTCGACTCTCGCAACCTGGGCTATTAAACATCGCTCATGATTTATTTATTTATCATCAGACTAAGGCCGGAGTGGCCTGTGCTGCACATAAAAGACTTCTCCATTCAGCTCGGTTCAAGGCTGCACTTCGCCAACCACGCAGTCTGCGGAGGGTCCGCAAGTCGTCCTCTACCTGATCGATCCACCTTGCCCGCTGTGCACCTCGCCTTCTTGTTCCCGTCGGATCGTTGTCGAGAACCATTTTCACCGGATTACTGTCCGACATTCTGGCTACGTGCCCGGCCCACCGCAGTCTTCCGATTTTCGCGGTGTGAACGATGGATGGTTCTCCCAACAGCTGATGCAACTCGTGGTTCATTCGCCTCCTCCACGTACCGTCCGCCATCTGCACACTACCATAGATGGTACGCAACACTTTCCTTTCGAAAACTCTCAGTGCGCGTTGGTCCTCCACGAGCATCGTCCAGGTCTCGTGTCCGTAGAGAACTACCGGTCTTATAAGCGTTTTGTAGATAGTCAGTTTGGTACGGCGGCGAACTCTATTCGATCGGAGCGTCTTGCGGAGTCCAAAGTACGTACGATTTCCAGCCACTATGCGTCTCCGAATTTCTTTGCTGGTATCGTTATCGGCGGTCACCAGTGAGCCCAAGTACACGAATTCTTCAACCACCTCGATTTCGTCACCACCGATAGAAACTCGTGGTGGGTGGCTCACATTGACCTCTCTTGAGCCTCTTCCTATCATGTACTTCGTCTTCGACGTGTTGATGACTAGTCCAATCCGTTTAGCTTCGCTTTTCAGTCTGATGTAGGCTTCCTCCATCCTCTCAAAGTTACGTGCCATGATATCAATGTCGTCGGCGAAACCAAATAACTGGACGGACTTCGTGAAAATCGTACCACTCGTGTCAATCCCTGCCCTTCGTATTACTCCCTCCAAAGCGATGTTGAATAGCAGACACGAGATACCATCACCTTGCCGTAACCCTCTACGCGTTTCGAAGGGACTCGAGAATGCCCCTGAAACTCGAACTACGCACATCACCCGATCCATCGTCGCCTTGATCAACCGTATCAGTTTATCCGGAAATCCGTTTTCGTGCATTAGCTGCCATAGCTGGTCCCGATCGATTGTATCATATGCGGCTTTGAAGTCGATAAATAGATGATGTGTGGGCACGTTGTATTCGCGGCATTTCTGCAATACCTGACGTATGGCGAACACCTGGTCTGTGGTAGAGCGTTCACCCATAAATCCCGCCTGGTACTGCCCCACGAACTCTCTTGCAATTGGTGTTAGTCGACGGCATAAAATTTGGGAGAGTACCTTGTAGGCGGCGTTCAGCAATGTGATTGCGCGGTAGTTGCTACAATCTAGCTTATCGCCCTTTTTGTAGATGGGACACACGACACCTTCCATCCACTCCTGCGGCAGAACCTCATCCTCCCAAACCTTGGTAATCACCCAGTGCAGCGCTCTAGCCAGTGCTTCACCACCGTGTTTAAACAGCTCTCCTGGTAGTTTGTCAGCTCCAGGGGCTTTGTTGTTTTTCAGCCGGCCGATCTCCTCCTGGATTTCCTGGAGATTCGGAGCCGGAAGTCGCATATCCTGCGCGCGTGCTCCTAGGTTCATTACCATACCGCCACCGTTGTCTGCCATATCGCCATTCAGGTGCTCTTCGTAGTGCTGCCGCCACCTTTGGATCACCTCACGCTCGTTTGTAAGAAGGTTCCCGTTTATGTTTATGTGGCACGTGGCCCTTACGTGAACGGTGCAACTTCTCATAGAACTTTCGTGCGTTATTAGCGCGGTACAGTTCCTCCGTCTCTTCACGGTCTCGATCTTCCTGCTGGCGCTTTTTCCTCCGGAAAATCGAGTTTTGTCTGTTCCGCGCCCGTTTGTATCGTGCCTCGTTCGCCCTCGTGCGGTGTTGCAGCAATCTCGCCCATGCTGCATTCTTCTCCTCAACTAACTGCTCACATTCGCCGTCATACCAGTCGTTTCTCTGATCCGGAGCCACCGTGCCTAGTGCAGCGGTTGCGGTGCTTCCAATGGCGGATCGAATATCTCTCCAGCCATCTTCAAGAGATGCTGCGCCTAGCTGCTCTTCCGTTGGGAGTGCCACTTCCAGCTGCTGCGCGTAGTCTTGGGCTAGTCTACCGTCTTGTAGCCGCCCAATGTTAAGCCGCGGCGGATGACTCCGACGCGTGTTGATCACCGTCAAGAGTTTTGAGCGCAGACATACTGAGACGAGGTAGTGGTCGGATTCAATATTCGCACTGCGGTAAGTGCGTACGTTCGTGATGTCGGAGAAGAATTTACCGTCGATTAGAATGTGGTCGATTTGGTTTTCCGTTACTTGATTAGGTGATTTCCATGTGGCCTTGTGGATATTCTTACGGGGGAAGAAAGTGCTTCGGACTACCATTCCGCGGGAGGCTGCAAAGTTTATGCATCGTTGGCCGTTGTCGTTCGATACGGTATGCAGACTATCCGGTCCGATGACCGGTCTATACATTTCCTCCCTTCCTACCTGAGCGTTCATGTCACCGATGACGATTTTGACGTCCCGCAGTGGGCATCCATCGTATGTCTGCTCCAGCTGCGCATAGAACGCTTCTTTCTCGTCGTCGGATCTCCCTTCGTGTGGGCAGTGCACGTTGATGATGCTATAGTTGAAGAAACGGCCTTTTATCCTCAGCTTGCACATCCTTGCGTTGATTGGCTGAAACCCAATCACGCGTTGGCGCATCTTTTCCAGCACTATGAAGCCGGTTCCCAGCTCGTTGGTGGTGCCACAGCTTTGGTAGAAGGTAGCCGCTCGATGCCCACTTTTCCACACTTTCTGTCCTGTCCAGCAGATTTCCTGCAGCGCTACGACATCGAAGTTGCGGGGATGTAATTCATCGTAGATTATCCTGTCGCAACCTGCGAAACCTAGCGACTTGCAGTTCCATGTTCCAAGCTTCCAATCGTGATCCTGTATTCGTCGCCTAGGTCTTTGCCGATTATATCGAGTCGCATTATCTCTTATATTGTTCGTAATGGTTGTTTTTAAAGGCGGCTTATTGGGCCTGCGCAAACCTCCTGTCTCGTCGGAGGGCCGTCGTGTCAGGGCTGTTTAGCGTCCCACCTAACACTAGGACTTGGGCTTGTGCGCTTTGAGCGGCACACGGTCGCTTTGGCGGAGCCTACTTGCGGATTCATGCAGCTTTTTATAGAGGTTTAACAGGGCCCACTGTCAATCCCCACCACATCCTAGGCAGGCGCCACAACTCGCAGATGGCCTGGGGAGGGATCGTCAAGCCCTTGGACATAGTCCCTGCTGCCCCCACATCGCTCATGAGCCGGGTCTATTTGTTCGGCCTGCCGCCGTCCTCTTGGTCAGAACTCCAGCTCGATTTTCGTGGCCCATACCGCTCGACAACGCTCGGGAACCTCCATTATCAAGAACCCAGCCCATAGAGCATCTTCGATTGATACACGCGGGAACATTTGAACCATCATCGAGCACGTTACTCATCATACCACCACCCGGTAGGACCCATAACCACCACCATAAGTAACCAAAAGAAAACCGCAAGTAGCATGTGACGTCACATTAGGTTTAGCAGAAATTACCAAAATCATGTCTCGTACTCTGTATAACTGTATAATATAATCTTCTATATAATAAAAATGAAATGGTCTGTGTTCGTATCCGCTTAACTCGAAAACGGCTGGATGGATTTTCTCAATTGCTTTGACAAATACGTTCGTTATCATTTCCGACGGGTTTATATGGTATTCTCTCGGTGAAAACCAAGAGTAAAGCTAAGAAAATTGTTAAAAACTAAAACTTGATTTTGTATGGGAATTTTCGCATGGGCAGTTGAAAACGCATAATTTCGCCTACTATGCAGGACAACGTCTGCCGGGTCGACTATTGCAGTTCAACTCTGGCATGGAAATATTCATAGTTTGTGAAGGCTTACTACAGTTTAGAAATGTGTTCACGTATTCCGGACTAAAGTGGAGTCTCCATGCCTGCCTCCCTTAGCGGTTCGTTCTGAAGTAGGTTTAATCCTGTGGCTTTTGAGCTGATACAATCATTTGGCAAATACCGATAGTTTTCGGTCTCTGAGTTTTGTTCATGGAATCACCCTAATTGTCGTGATTTCTATTGGCAACGGTCCAGGAGTAAAAACGACAATTCGTTCTGATACCGCTCCGACTCTGTAGATAATCCTTTCTAGGTCTAGGCAATTTTCGGATTGTTATTTTCGGTTATGAATACAGTCAGTAACAGGAGATATATCCCTTATCTTCCTTCACTGTTGATACTGATCGAAGTTTTTTGGAAAATATGCATTTTTCAGGGTTGGCCAAATTAAGCACTAAGATGGCCAAAACCGGTACACTAACCCTATTATCAAATGTTGTTGTCTATCGATGAAAAGTCTAATGCGAGCAATCACATCATAAGACTAATAAATACCTAGTTATGATGCTCGCTTAATGCTCGCAATAAGTTGACATGCGCTACGATCTTTTGAAACCGTCTGTGGATTCATCTGATTCAAAAGAAAACATGAACATCATCAAGTAATAAGAATTTTGGCCCTGGGCTACATTTAATTCTATTTCATCCAGGACATTGAACGTCAGCAACCCAGTTAAATGTTCCCACGTTGTGAAAGGATTTTTTTTAATGTTTCCTGTTTCCTCTTTCGACCCACATAGACATTTCCTGTGTATCTATTTTCCAGCCGTCATGCCCGCATGCATTTTGCTTGGACATTTGAAACGCTTTTACGTGATTTTTTGCCATAACTGAATCAATCTCTGATCAACAAACATTATCTCACCTGATAGGACTGGATGATGAAGGATTCCCACGGGCCCCAATCGAATCAATAATCATGAGCACTCTTAACCTACTTTATCGGACCCCTTCGAATTGCTATTTTAGATTCTTCTTAAATGTGTAAGAACCGATACAATAGGGAAATTTGTGGAACACATTCAATGCAATTCATTGATATTTGCAGGAATTGTATGAAAATAGAAGACACGTGTGGAGGCGCATGGTATGAACATCGTAAGTAAGTGTGAAGGCGTTTGTCTCGCAAAATGTGAAAGACTAGAGTTTTTCTATACCTTACTATATGTTGTTTCGGTTACTGTTTACATCTGACATATAGATCTATAGACCTACCTTTATCATACTTCAAGAGCGATAAATATAAATGGATATCGAAAAGGCGGAAACATTGAAATGGAGGAGTCAAACTGATAACAAATGGTATCCAATACCAAGATAGATTTATGTTTAAACTGACGGACTTTTTTTTACTTTTTTAGCGGAGAAAGGATCCGAAGAAACTCCAACAATCTGCTTCTTCCCCTGGGCAGACCTACTCGTGCTTTTGTGTGGAATTGAGTCTCAGTTAGTTGGAAGTGAACCGTTTTCCTATACCTGTGTGTAACAACAAACAATCAAGCAACATTACATTAGCCACTTGGCTAAACAAGCCATCCCGTGCTCCCCAACAAAGATAACCTCTTCACATTCGAGGCAGTTTCAAATTCGCTTCAACCGTTTTCGCTACCATCCACGCACTTTTGTTTCCCCATCATCACCCGGAACCTCTCCAATCCATCATCCTCATCACCTGTCTGTCTTGAAGTGAACGCAGAACGTGAAAACTCTGTCGTCGTAACAAGGTAGGCCATGGTGGGCCTGGAACTGACAACTTGTCTTTTGTACGGCGGATTCCGGTGATTACGATGCGCCGCCGTGACGATGACGATACGGCGATGGTAGGGGTTGAGATCAACCCTCGCCATTGTTCAAGTGTTTCGGTTCCAAATCGTTTCGATAAATATTTATATTGCATCCATAAAAAACGATAGGATGGAAAAAGATACAACGCCGCGGCGACAGGATTCAATATACATACTTTGTTTGCGTTTCGTATATGCGAATACACGAAAGAAACGGTCGTAAAGGTCGGTTTGTCGCTTGTGGGAACCAGTTCGGTGGCGTTATAAACGGTCCGTAAAAATGATAATTTTTTTCAAGTGTAAACAACGAAAATAAATCAACTGTACTTCAAATACATGCAAATAAAAAAATATGTTAAATGTAAACGCCTTCTAAAAAGAAATGCAAAACCTCATAAAATATTTTTAAGATATTTGCTTTCTCATATGCTTGACATATGTTTCCTCTTACGTAATCAGAAGAAAAAAAATCAAAATAAATGTGACAAATTTAGTGGATTTTGGAATATATCGCTCACTTCCCTGATTGATGTTCTATGATTGCGATTATGTAGCATATACATTTCAATTATTTTTGATTGCCCCTCTATACTATTGGAAGGTAATTCGATTTATTTGATTCTCTATTAAAGCTGCTATGCTTCGGTTGCTCAATGCTGAAAATATATCGACCCAGACAGACAAGGCTATTCGTGATGATTGAATATGACAACAAGGCAATTTATTGAGCAGTGGCAGTATTTATATCTGGATTTGACCGTCCTCGTGAGAAATCACATTTGCAGCAGTTTCCAATTTTTTAAATTGATATGATTAACTTCATTGATGAGTATTTTCTAAACTGTCAGATTCAACCTGCATATTAGTTATTACCTTCTAATATGAGTGTCTAAACAAAAATTGCAACATAAATTACGGCAATTTCAAAATAATAATTATCAATTATTGTGCTCAACATTAAAACATCAACAATTTAACGCCACTATGCTCTGTTAACGCACGGGGTGGTGGCTGGTCCCATGATTACTTCCGGTTTTTACTATATCGTTGTACGATTGTATAACATTTCACCGAAAACTATTTCGCGGATGAACATTTCGCGGAATAGCGTTTGACGGTTTGTAACTTTTCGCGGTACGACATTTGGCGGTCTGTACCTTTTCGCCGAATGACTTTTGGCGAATTGTACCATTTCGCGGAATGCACCGTTTCGCGGTATTATAATAATAATAGCCTTTGTTCATTCAGCATTTCCACAATTATTACCTGCGAGGTTTCTAAGCCAAGTTACCATTTATTTGCATTCGTATAACAAGAGATTAACACGTTAGAATTTTTATTCCTATTTAAAGTCGAAATTTTTTTTAGTTACATTTTAAGTTTCATAACGTTTTTGAAAACCATAATTTACTGTTCAAAAGTGTTATAAAACCAGCATAAAAACAAAATGTTACTAGGGCAGCCTCCTTCAGCATAGTCTTGCTTGCATCTTCCAGCATGGCTAAGACGGGCCAGATATAATGAAGGGATTACCTCCTTCCTTTACTTTGTTGCGGATAGATGTTTTCATAAATAATCCATTATTCCTTCCTTCATACCAAGAAAACGTATTATACCGAGAAAACGTATTCATTTAAATATGACATTATATCCTCCCTTCGCTTTTTACCGGGCAGACGCTACCATTTAAAGAAGGCATCACTCCTTCCTTCGCCTTATACCGGTCAGATTCGTTCTTTTAAAGAAGAGTTTTATCAACTCCTTTTGCTTTATACCGGGCAGTCGCATATATTCATAGAAGGCATTATCAATTCCTTTCGCCTTATGTCGGGCAGATGCATCCATTTAAAGTATACGTTACTCCTCCCTTCGCCTTATACCGGGCAGACGCATTCTATTAAAGAAGGAATTAACAACTCCTTTCACCTTATACCGGGAAGATGCATCGATTTAAAGAAGGCGTTACCCCTGCATTCGCCTTACACTGGGCAGACGCGTTCTTTTAAAGATGGCTTTTTCAACTCCTTTCACCTCATACCGGGGAAATGCATCCATTTGAAGAAGGCGTTACCCCTGTCTTCGCCTCATACCGGGCAGACGCGTTCTTTCTAAGAAGGTATTTAACAACTCCTTTCGCCTTTTGTCGGGCAGATGCATCCATTCAAATAAGACGTTTCCCTTCCTTTCGCCGTATACCTGGCAGACGCGTTCTTTTAAAGAAGGCATTGTCGTAATCTGGCCAGTCCACCTGTGGTCCTGCTATCAATTCTCTCACGTTTCGACTAGCAAGAAGCAGGGCCAACCGCATTCTCGCGAAACGGAGTTGTTCCGTCGTCGCTGCTCCCATGCTTCGATGAACAGGGCGATCCCGCTCATTTTGCTCGAAGCGAAGCTTATGCTGCAGATGGCTCCCACGCTTCGATTACAGGAAGCGGTGCCACCCACCCGCTAACCCGAGTTGAAGCGGAGCTGGTACACCAAACGGCTCCTACGCTTCGATTGCCAGGGGCGGTGCCACCCGCTTACCCGGATCGAAGCGGAGCTAGTCCTCCTGTTGGCTCCCACGCTCTATCAAAATAGAGCGGAGCGGTTGCTGCTCGTTCCGCGTCCGTCGAAAAAGTCACGAATTCACTGTCATGCATGCGCTTTTATACTCCAAGAGCATGTAATGTTAGCGATGCGGTAGTCGTACGTCATTCTTCGTTTATTTCATTTTCAGTTTGAGCATCGTATGCGGTTCGTCAAATTTGGATTTAGGTTTGTATGCACATGAGCAGATATTGTGAACAATGAATTCGAAAATAAAATTATTATTATAACTATTTTTTATAATCATGTTTTATTGACTCTTTTTTTTTAAGTTCTTTGATATTATTTTTAAACATAAAGAATTTTTATTTACCTGGGTTCATATATATACTACAGGCATATTAGCTATAAGTGGAGTGTGGGTTCGATTCCCGCCCCGGTAAAGAGAAAACTTTTCGAAAGCGAAAAGTTCTCCACTGGTTTAAGAAATTCATTTCATTTATTTATTTAACATCTAAACAGATAACACTGAATCAACAATTTGACACCACAATGCACGGTTCGAGGCCGCATCTCTCCATGTCCTGCCCATCGTACCCTTCCGGCTTTAGCTACCTTCTGGATACTGGGTTCGCCGTAGAGTTGGGCGAGCTCATGGTTCATTCTTCGCCGCCACACACCGTCTTCTTGCACACCGCCCAAGATGATCCTAAGGACCCGTCTCTCGAATACTCCGAGTGCTTGCAAGTCCTCCTCGAGCATTGTCCACGTTTCATGTCCGTAGAGGACAACCGGTCTTATAAGCGTCTTGTACATGACACATTTGGTGCGGTGGCGAATCTTTTTCGACCGCAGTTTCTTCTGGAGCCCGTAGTAGGCCCGACTTCCACAGATGATGCGCCTTCGTATTTCACGACTAACGTTGTTGTCAGCCGTTAGCAAGGATCCGAGGTAGACGAATTCCTCGACCACCTCGAAGGTATCCCCGTCTATCGTAACACTACTTCCCAGGCGGGCCCTGTCGCGCTCGGTTCCGCCTACAAGCATGTACTTTGTCTTTGACGCATTCACCACCAGTCCAACTTTTGTTGCTTCACGTTTCAGGCGGGTGTACAGTTCTGCCACCTTTGCAAATGTTCGGCCGACAATGTCCATATCATCCGCGAAACAAATAAATTGACTGGATCTGTTGAAAATCGTACCCCAGCTGTTACACCCGGCTCTCCGCATGACACCTTCTAGCGCAATGTTGAACAACAGGCACGAAAGTCCATCACCTTGTCTTAGTCCCCGGCGCGATTCGAACGAACTGGAGTGTTCGCCCGAAATCTTCACACAGTTTTGCACACCATCCACCGTTGCTTTGATCAGTCTGGTAAGCTTCTTAAGGATGCTGTTCTCGTCCATAATTTTCCATAGCTCTACGCGGTCTATACTGTCGTATGCCGCCTTGAAATCAACGAACAGATGGTGCGTTGGGACCTGGTATTCACGGCATTTTTGAAGGATTTGCCGTACAGTAAAGATCTGGTCCGTTGTCGAGCGGCCGTCAACGAAGCCGGCTTGATAACTTCCCACGAACTCATTCACTAATGGTGACAGACGTCGGAAGATGATCTGGGATATCACTTTGTAGGCGGCATTAAGGATGGTGATCGCTCGAAAGTTCTCACACTCCAGCTTGTCGCCTTTCTTGTAGATAGGGCATATAACCCCTTCCTTCCACTCCTCCGGTAGCTGTTCAGTTTCCCAAATTCTGACTATCAGTTTGTGCAGGCAAGTGGCTAGTTTTTCCGGGCCCATCTTGATGAGTTCAGTTCCGATACCATCCTTACCAGCTGCTTTATTGGTCTTTAGTTAAATAGTATATTTCTTAAAGAGTCTGTGTGGAAATCGCGTATGCGTATGTGTTTTTGGCTGTGATACATCAGAAATCAGAAAAGAGGATCAAGTCTCCCCAGTCGCCTCTATTCTAACTAAATTCCGCCAAATGGCATTCTGCGGAATTATTTTCGGTGAAAAGGTACATTCCGCAAAATGTCTTTCGGAAAAATGTGCTTTCCGCGAAATGTGTTTCGGAGAGTTGATACACTCCGCGGAATGTCATATCACGAAAAAAAAAATCCGCGATATGTTTTTGAACGAAAAATCAGAAGGGTTGTGTACAAGACACGACCGCTCGACGTAAACTACGTAAAACCTCTTAGTGCAATGGGAATAGTAATATCATATGAACATTAGGTTGTATACATGACACAATAGCGAATTTCAACCAAAAATTGTCTTAAAATGTTTTCAGAACAAACATTTTTCTCAATCACCACCGACGACCATACAGATGTTACTTGGACCGCTACCGGCGCAGCCATCGTCTCAATTCAGTTCAAAAAGCTGCTCTCACGCGCGCGTTTGCGGTTTTGCTTGAAATCATCGTGCGGTTAATTGATTAATTGATTTAATTGATTAATCGAAGTAATGGATTAATTTGCGACATCTCTACCGATGCTGGGACCGCTCTATGCGATATTTCAAATGAAATGCCACGCGCGCGGGGGAAAGCAGTTTTCTTATAATGAATAAAGATGGCTCATTAGTCCCGCCTCTTTGTTGTCCGGTATGACTGCAAATATTGTGTAACCGAATCGCTCACCAAAGAGGCGTGGCTACAGGTTTAACTTGATTGATCACAAGAAAGCAGCTCTTCCGCGCGCGCAAGCCATTTCGTTCGAGATGTCGCGAAAAGCAGATCGCGGTCCATTCTGCACAGTTTGTCGGAGAGAGACGTTGCAATAAATTTATTCGCAGACGATGGCTGAAAATTTCTTCACTATGGTGGGGTCTTCATTGGTTTGGCTGGTGTCGGTGAAAAGTGAAATTTTTCTCAAGATTCTGAGATGAATTGACGAGTGCGGTTCATAAATTCTGTGCGAAATCATGCGCGCAACAGTTTGAATTCATGGTTTTACACAGATTTTGTGAACTCCACTCAAACAACATAAAATGGGATATCAGAAAATCAAGTACATATCACAACACAATCTTTCTTCTACCAAAATATTTGGTGGCCCTGAAAAAGGGCCGTTTGTTTCTGTTGGCATGAAGCCATTTGAAGTGATGTTCATCGCGTGCCGGTGAATGTAATCACTTAGATGATATCTCTGATAATGGTGGTCCTTCAACGTGACGTCTGTCGGGTTGGTCCGTTGAAAGTGATGTTAAGCACTGCTGACCAGTAAACATACACCAACGGCAGGAAAATAGTTGAACTGCTGAATGTCCAGGCAAGAAAAGACATCCTTCGGTGGGCGTCACATGGAGCACCAAAACTCACAGTACATGAATTGCTTCATTGATTACTCTTCCGCGCGCGCGAGCCATTTCGTTCGAGATGTCGCGGAGAGCAGACCGTGGTACCACCTTCGGCATCGGCGGAGCTCCTACCTGAAATTTTATACCCGGCGATGCGATGGTGTGGGTCGCGCGGTCGTCGTCATTAACATTAGCAGCGCTTAGATTAAATTTTCTTGTATGAAGTAGGGGGAATGACGGCTTTGGCAGGTTTTGTTCTATTATTGTCAGGGAGTTTTTGTTGGCCAAATTTTTATGAAATTTGGTCACAATAGTCTTTGATATGCAAAACATGTTTAGGTCAAATTTGAGCATAATTAGTTACAGTTACTTCCCTGACAATAATAGAACCTGCCAAAGCCGTAATTTCCCCTACTAACGATTGGCTACTATCAATAAAAGTAGCTCTTAAGTCACAACTTGAGGCGAGATGAATTTTGATCAAGGTAAAACTTAATTGCTTGGTGATGGCAGATTGTTTTCCGTCGGTAGTAGAATCACGAGATCACGATTCAGAGAAAGACTTATAATTTTAGTAGATAGTCATCCATGCGAATACATATTTGCAGCTTCTCCGTTTGACGCGCGCTGGTGATTCTACATACATACAGTGATTCCTCATACATACAGAAAACATACGATGATTCAACTTATCCATGAGTTTTTAGGTGCTGAGTTGGGCTTAATTTGAATCGTCCATGAGTTTTTACCACAACAGACCAAACCAATTTTTGTGACAGTCTCGAATTTGGAAATTTCCGTTTTAAACCCTGTATCTGAGTCTTCCCTTTAGACGTAGTTTACGTCAAAAAAACTGTAGCAAACATCAATACTGACGCCATACAATTTTCTTCAGTCATAATGCGAATCAATTATTTGCATGGTCTCCTTCCGATACTTGCTTGGGATTCAACTACCGACGTTAGCGTTGCGCTTTGAATAAAGTTAATCTCGGAACCGATTTCTTTTTCAATCATAAACAGGAAAAATACAAAATTATTGTCTCGCGGGAAAATTTCATGTTGTGCCGACAATCACTAAAATCATATAACTCCGAATTACGCTACACACTCAGTTTTCATTTCTGCAGCTCGGCAAAAATCCGCACAGCCGTGCGCCAGCAAAATAAATAACTGATATTCCGGCAAAAATAGCGTTTGTTAGCTGATTTTCGGCAAATTATTTGCTGATTATCAGCAATTTTGACAGAAATCTCGGCAAAAAACATGTTTACTGGGGCACGGCTGTGCGATTCTCGGTAAAAGTTCAACATTTTGCTGAGATCCCGGTAAAAAAAATTAAGTGTGTAGAAAATTTCACCGAAAAATTGTCCAGTTCCTAACGGTTGCACTTCAGGAAAATTATTTCAACTTAACCTTCCTCCCAAATATAATGATGGTCCTGAAAAGAACCGATTAATTTCCACTTATGTGCCTTATTAACAGCAACCACTGGGCTGCGCGACCGCCAGATCCGCCGAAGATGGGACACGGATGAAAATGATGTGCTGCTGCTTCCACGACCGCCACCACCACCGACCGAAAAAATTTCATCCGCACCGCCACCGCTGAGACAGCCGTTGTCACTGGGACCGCTTCTAGACGCCCTGGTCCGCTCGCCGTGACATCCAGAATGGAAATGACGTGCGCACGCGAAACACGGGGCTTTTTATACACAGGGAAAACGAAGCAGTGGATCAAAAGGCCCGTACCTTACTGCAATCTGATGTCCGTGTTGGGGATTTATGAACGGAACTGAATTTTTCACCCGGTTTGGAAAGAAATAACATTTTCAATAGTTTAACGTTGATAATCAATAGTATCAATAGAATTGGCAAATTGCTGGAGAGTTTCTGAATCGATTGATAAGCAAATGTCGAAAATCTATCGAAAGATAAAGACGCTATTAGCGTTTGAAATCTATCCTAATTTCGTGACGGTCTCGAATTTGGAAATTTCGGTTTTACACCCTGTATCTGAGTCTTCCCCTTAGACGTAGTTTACGTCAAAAACCTCGTTGTACATATGACTAGTCCCATACTGTAGGAAATGTAGCCAGTGTGGGTACTAAAAGTACCTACAGCTGGAACGGGCTGAGTCGATTATCAACGTTGCGTTCTGGAGCCCTGGCCAAACGAGTAGTTCGAACTGGAGGGTAGATGATGGCTACACTCACAGCGACCACCTGGTGACCACCTCGCTACAGTATCGACTATACGACCAGCATTCAGCGGACGGAGGAATGGGCGAGGCCTAGCCCTCGTATGTGGAAGACATCGTACTTCAACGACGATGTGTTTAAGGAAGCGCTTTGCCGCGAGCACAATACTCTCGGTCTGAGCGGCGAGCAGCTGGTAACAGTACTCTCGCGTGCATGCGATGCCACCATGTCTAGGAAAGTCCACCCTAGGAATGGGAGGCCACCGGCTTACTGGTGGACTCAAGCAATTGCGAACATGCGCCGCGCCTGCCTATGGGCACAGAGGCGGATGCAGCGAGCACGCACAGCAGAGGAGCGTGTTGATCGACGGGTGGCGCTCGTGGCTGCTAGAGCCGCTCTGAAGACTGAGATTAGATCAAGAAAAAAAGCCTGCTTTGAGGGCCTGTGTCAAAGTGCCAACGCGAGTCCATGGGGTGATGGCCAAGACACGTGGGCCCCTACAGAGCGGTCTCTATGCTGGGGAGGATCATCGCGGGGCTCTTCCCACGTCATGACCCAAGTCCCTGGCCTCACTTTGTGGAGCTCCCAGGGGACAGGGTGGGCGTCGAGGGAAGAGTAACTGTTGAATACGCTCCTAGCGTAAATGCGCACCTTCCCATCCAACACTACTACCTCACACACTGCCATACACAGGTAAGGTATACAACCTGTTTCCTGTGTACGTTGACGGAACGTCACGGTGAAGACATCGTACCTCTCCAAGGTAAACAAGATAGTGGAAGATTAACATCAGTTCTCACGCGCTAGAAACTTATTACTTACCTAAACTAAAACCCTTCTAATTAAGCAAAGTGGAAGTGGAATCTTATTTAATAATTATTATAGTGAACCCAATTTGGTAATTATTGCCTTGAACGAAAATAATATGTAAAATTAATAATATTACTTCTGCAGTGTTCTCAAAAAGCTAGTGAATTGTTATAACCTACAATCTAATTTCATCCTAAACCTACATGCAAAGGTACATGATAGCCTAAATAATAAATTAATACTTAAATCTAGGTTATAGGTAAAGGTAGCTGTAAAGAACTAGAATCAAGTGGATTAGTAGCCAGATTAGCTATTTGAGCCAGACCAAGTGGTTTTCTATCGACTTTGTGCATCTGATGACCCGCAAGTTTTGTACAACGGGACTAAACGTAAGTTAAAGTTGGTAAAAACACACATTAAATAAATAACTGAAAAACACCTATCTATAGTAAATAAGGCACAACACATGTAAACTGAAAGCACATTTGTAAATTTAATTGCAGGAATTTAATAATATCCACCCTTAAACATAAAACCAAAGTTTACGGTCGTTTTGTGTGGTATTATTATTTTGGAAAACCCCCAGTGCCGTGATAAGTTGGAAAATTCCAACAGTAACTGTGGCGGAACTTGCGGGGACTGCACAGTCCCTTAGTGCAGGTAAGGCGCCAGGACCGGATGGTATTCCTAACCTGGCCATCAAAGCGGCCATTGCTGAAGCTCCCTAGATGTTCAGATCTGTCATGAAGCATGAAAAAGGCAGAGCTTGGTCCTATTGCCAAAGGCGGGAAAACCACCGGGGGATCCGTCGGCATATAGACCAATATGCCTGCTTAATACGGCGGGGAAGGTGCTCGAGAAGATCATCCTCAACAGGTTGTTGATACGCACGGAGCGTGCGGATGGTCTATCGAGTAACCAGTTTGGCTTCCGAAAGGGTAAGTTGACCGTAGACGCTATCTTGTCGGTTACCAAATCCGCGGAGATAGCTTTCCAGCGTAAGGGGAGGGGAGTTCGCTATTGTGCAGTAGTGACTCTCGACGTGAGGAATGCATTCAATAGTGCCAGTTGGGCAGCTATTGCAGATGCGCTCCTGCGTCTTGGAATTCCTGAGTACCTGTACAAGATTCTCGGAAGCTACTTCCAAAACCGAATACTGGCATATGACACAGAGGCGGGGCGGAAGTGCATTGACATAACCTCAGGGGTTCCGCAAGGCTCCATACTGGGTACGGTGTTATGGAACGTCATGTACGACGGTGTATTGAGGTTGAAGTTCCCGGTGGGCGTGGTAATCGTCGGCTTCGCTAACGATATTACGCTGGAGGTCTACGGCGAATCGATCGCAGAAGTGGAGTTGACTGCAGCCCACTCGATCGGAATTGTGGAGGAGTGGATGAGTTCCAGGAAGTTAGAACTGGCTCACCACAAGACTGAGGTGGTTGTTGTTAACAACCGAAAATCAATGCAACAAGCGGTGATAAGGGCAGGTAACTGCGCGATCACCTCTGAACGCTCCATCAAACTCTTGGGGGTAATGATCGACGATAAGCTTCCCTTTGGTAGCCACGTCAATTACGCCTGCAAGCGTGCCTCCACAGCTATAGTGGCATTGTCCCGGATGATGTCCAATAGCTCTGCGGTTTATGCCAGCAAGCGAAAGCTTCTGGCTAGTGTCGTTCTGTCCATACTGAGGTATGGGGGCCCAGTTTGGGGCACGGCCCTGCGTATTAACTGCTACAGAACGAAGTTAGAAATTACGTATAGGCTTATGTGCCAAAGAGTTGCTAGCGAATACTGTACCGTGTCGCACGATGCACTTTGCGTCATCACCGGTATGATGCCTATTGACATCGTTATCGGTGAAGACATAGAGTGCTTCGAAATGCGCGGCACGATAGGCATCCGTAGGACTGTCAGGTTGGCCTCAATGGTCAAATGGCAGCGTGCGTGGGACACTTCCACTAAGGGTAGATGGACACATAGCTTGATACCGGAGATAGGTACGTGGGTCAAGAGGCGCCATGGGGAAATCACTTTCCACCTGACCCAGGTCCTTACAGGCCATGGTTGCTTCAAACAGTATCTACACCGGTTCGGACATGCTTGTCACATGTGGTCTGGATACTACCCCGGACAACCTAGTCCGGAGGATGTGTAAAGATGAAGTTGGCTGGAATGCCGTTTTATCGGCTATCGTCCAAATAGTCTCGGAGCTACACAGAAGGTGGCACGTGGACTCGAAGAATAGCTAGTTCAGGCGCAAATAAGAGGTGGTCCAAGAGTCGTTCGGAGTCGGCTTCATGGGTCATACCGATGCCCTGTGGTCGAAGTATTTCCTTTTAGCGAACAAGTGGCCGCGAGAAGAACAACATGGTATCGTCGCTTTCACGGCGTCGGTCAACAGGGCGGGTTCCGAGCCCGAGGACGTTAAGGGGTTCTCGTCAAGGCTGGGGCAGGCGTCGGCACCGCGTCGGCAAGTCCCTCTGTGTGAAGACGAAATTGCCCTATCGCAGAAAGGTCAATTTGGATTCCTGGACGTCCAACCCAGGATGTCTGTTGAGCAGATTCCTCCTCCATTGCTTAGGATGAAAATAAAACACACAGACACACACATACACACAGACATTACCTGAATTCGACGAACTGAAATTGAAAAATTCATTTTTGAGATAATCGATTTTAAAGTTTTATTTTCAATATTTGAACAATTTTTTTTCGCAGTGCATATTTTTTTTACATAGCCCCATTTTTTAGCTAAAACTTTACAGCAGACATTAAAACGATCGGACAAGCCGTTTTCGAGTTAATTTTTTTTTTAATTATTCAAGGTGGTTTTGCTTGCTAAAAGTTAGGCTAGAGTCAAAATAGAAAACCAATGATGCAAATTATGTTTTTTGATCACAAAGAATGTATATGCAAAATTTTAGAGAAATCAAAAAATACAAAATTGAAATCTCTAAAAAAAAATCATGATTTCACAAAGAATTCTCTAATAGACCCCTCGAGTGCAATGTTGAACAATAAATTCGAAAGTGCATCATGATCAATCTAATTTTGTATGTTCTATTTTTGAACCGATAAATATCTCAATAAGGCAGTTGAGTCAAAACAAAATTAAAGCCACTTTAGACATTCGAGGCTCAGTATGCCACCAGTCGCAACAGTAAATGATGGCCATTCTAAACTTTTTGTTGACAATAAGAAGCGACAAAATTGATGCTGTATTTCTTTGATCCTGGATGAGATGAATATATGTTCAGTGAGATGGAGATCGGGACAGTTCCCCTATACATAATTGATTTTACAATACTCTTTCCTGCATTCAGGTTTACTTTTGTAAGTCAAAAATCTTTTAAATTCTTTTGACGCTACACGTGCCGTGAAATGAAGCGACTCAGGAAGAGACCGCATCGTGCTTTCGTGCTGTGCGGTTCTTTCTCTCTTTGCGGAAGGAAGTTTTTAATACTACCCGAAGCTATTTTAATTTCAACGGTGCTTCTTAGCGCTATTTGTACCCACTGATCCCGTTACGATCTTTACAAGGACCCGTGCCTTCGTTTTACGTTGGACCCGTTTGCGGAAGTAAAATTCCGACAAGCGGTGGTAATCCTGCAGGGACACCGTTCTGGGAAAAAAAACCTCTTAGAAGGTCACGTCTCCACGCTCAGCAATGAGTATTAACAAAAACAAGAGGAAGGGGGAGTCTCTGAATTCTCCACTTCCTTCAAAGAAACAAGGTTTCAAGACCGTCCTGCCCAAGCGCGGAAAAAATAGAAGGAAGCTGGAGAATTCTGATATTCCTTCTAATTCTTATATCGGAAATAATTCTACTCCAATCGAACTGAGCAATCAGTTCGATTTGATTAATGATGAAATTGAGCAAATCGAATATACCTCTAGCCCAGGTGATTCGATTCATGCGAAAAAGCAAAGGATTCCGCCAATTGTGGTATCTGTTGCCGAGTTTTCTGGCTTCCGGAATGAGATCTTGAGTAACCTTCAGGGGATCAAGGTTTCATTTCAGATTGCTAGGAAGGGTGACTGCCGCGTTTTGCCGGGATCCTTTGACGATCGCAAACGTCTTCTTCACTATTTAACTGAGAAGTGCCATAAATTCTTCACATACGACGACAAAAATGAGCGATTGTTCAAAGTCGTCTTGAAAGGTCTCCCCAGTGATGACAAATCACTGGATGGGATTAAATTGAAATTTCTCAATTACTTGGATTTTCATCAGTCCAAGTAATTAAGATGAAAAGATATCCCATTCTGGTACTTCCCAGAGGGGCATTTCTCAAGAATTTTATTTAGTTCATTTTAACAAAAGTGAACTAAATAATATGAAAAAGTTGGAAAAGGCCTGTATTATGTCCCATGTCCGTGTTACATGGGAACATTTCCGCAGGCCTGGGGAAATTTCAAAACCCTACCCAGTGCCGTAAGTGCCAAAAAGTGGGGTCATGGAACCAAACATTGTCACATGGATGCTAAATGCATGATTTGTGGTGGAACCTCTCACGCCAAGGACGCATGTCCTGTGAGAGAAGATTCCAATAAATTTAAGTGCGCAAACTGTGGGGGCAATCATAAATCCAATTTCTGGGAATGCCCTTCACGCAAAAAGTTTTGAATTCCCGTGCAAAATTGATGACGGGAAATTCCAATCGGATCCCAGATTCGACGGGTAGAAATTTTCAAACGCTCAAATTTCGAAACCGGTTACCGGTCGAGCAATTCATACCCACCACAATTCACAAACAAATTTTGCCGCTCGTCAACGGGTAGCAAGCACTTCAGTAAATTCCAATTTTTCCAATGTACCTACGTATGCAAACATCGCTGCTGGTAGACCAAATTTCTCTTCTCAAAATGAGGTTTATACCCATGTCCCAACGGAAAATAACGGTCATGTTGTCGATTCAGGTAGCATGACTGCTTCCGATTTTGATTTTTTAACTGAACAATTGCATCACATGATTGATGCAAGGTTCAAAGCAAATACCATTCCCGAAGCTGTTCAGGTTGGTATAAAGTACACACAAAAAATTGTTATCGGACTCCGTTTCAATGGATCCAAATAATTATGTGAAAGTTCTAAATTGGAATGTCCGCTCTCTAAAGGGTAAGGAAGATGAATTATTCAACTTTCTTTCAGTTCATAATGTGCATATTGCCATTATAACTGAAACGTATTTATAACCAGGACTCTCCATTAAAAGAGATCCAAACTATTTTATCTACAGAAATGATCGTCTTGACAGCGCCTGTGGTGGGGTCGCCATTGTCATTAATAGACGTATCAAACATAAATTATTTTCTTCGTTTGAAACCAAAGTTTTTGAAACCTTGGGAGTTTCTGTTGAAACAAAATTTTGGTCAATTTTCCTTCATTGCAGCCTATTTGCCTTTTCAATGCAATGGGCAGCAAAAGAATTTGTTGAAAGCTGATCTTCAAATTCTGACTCGCAACAAATCAAAATTCTTCCTAATTGGTGACTTCAATGCCAAACACCGTTCATGGAATAATGCTCAAAGCAATTCCAATGGTAAAATTTTATTTGAAGATTGTTCTGCGGGATATTATACTATTCAATATCCCAATGGACCAACTTGTTTTTCTTCCAGTCGAAATCCTTCTACAATTGATTTAGTTTTAACGGATTCAAGTCAGCTGTGTGGCCAATTGGTAACTCATGCTGACTTTGACTCTGATCACCTTCCTGTGACATTTGAAATCTCACAAGAAGCCATTTATAATCCAATCAGCTCTACTTTTAATTATCATAGAGCTGATTGGGATTTATATAAAACGTATATCGATAGGAATTTTGACGTTGATATTCCTTTGGATACCAAAAGTGATATTGATAATGCTCTCGTATCTTTGACAAATTTAATTGTCGAAGCCAGAGGCATTGCAATTCCTAAATGTGAAGTTAAATTCAACTCCATTATTATTGACGACGATCTTCAGCTACTGATCCGTCTTAAAAATGTGAGAAGAAGGCAATACCAAAGAACTCGCGATCCCGCGTTGAAAGTTATTTGGCGAGATTTGTAAAATGAAATTAAAAAACGTTTCGCTATTCTGAGAAATACCAACTTTGAGAATAATGTCTCGAAGTTGGATCCCAGTTCGAAACCCTTTTGGAAATTAACAAAAATTCTTAAAAAACCTCAAAAGCCAATTCCAGCGCTTAAAGAGGGAAATAAAATTTTATTAACAAATGGCGAAAAGGCTCAAAAACTTGCTCAGCAGTTCGAGAGTGCCCATAATTTTAGTCTAGGTCTCACTAGTCCAATTGAGAATCAGGTTACACGGAGCTTCGAAGACATTCTCAATCAAGAGAATGTTTTTGACCCTTCGTTGGGAACCAATTTGGATGAAGTGAGATCTATTACTAGAAAATTTAAAAATATGAAAGCCCCGGGTGATGATGGTATTTTCTACATACTTATCAAAAAACTTCCTGAGAGCTCTTTATCCTTCTTGGTTAATTTATTTAACAAATGTTTTCAATTGGCATACTTTCCAGATAAATGGAAAAACGCCAAAGTTGTTCCAATTTTGAAGCCGGACAAAAATCCAGCTGAGGCTTCTAGTTATCGCCCAATCAGTTTGCTTTCTTCAATAAGCAAACTGCTTGAAAAGATTATTTTAAATAGAATGATGGTTCATATTAATGACAATTCTATTTTTGCTGATGAGCAATTTGGTTTTCGCCATGGGCATTCAACCACTCATCAGTTATTAAGAGTTACGAACTTAATTCGGCTCAACAAATCTGAAGGATATTCGACTGGAGTTGCTCTTCTTGATATAGAGAAAGCATTTGACAGTGTTTGGCATGAAGGTTTGATTGTAAAATTGATGAATTTTAATTTTCCTCTGTACATCATTAAACTGATCCAAAATTATTTATCAGATCGCTCGCTGCAGGTAAACTATCAGAATACTAAATCTGATAGATTACCTGTAAGGGCTGGTGTCCCCAAGGCAGCATACTGGGGCCCATATTGTATAACATTTTTACTTCTGACTTACCTGATTTACCACCAGGGTGTCAAAAATCTTTGTTTGCAGATGACACGGGCCTTTCAGCCAAAGGGCGAAGCCTTCGTGTCATTTGTAGTAGATTGCAAAAAAGTTTGGATATTTTCTCCACTTACTTGCAAAAATGGAAAATTTCCCCGAATGCTTCCAAAACTCAGCTTATAATTTTCCCACATAAGCCGAGAGCTTCTTATTTGAAACCTTCTAGCAGACATATTGTCACTATGAATGGGGTTCCAATGAATTGGTCTAACGAAGCTAAATATTTAGGACTTCTGCAAGATCAAAAATTAACTTTTAAAAATCACATTGAAGGCCTTCAAGCCAAATGTAATAAATATGTTAAGTGTCTATATCCACTTATAAACAGAAAATCAAAACTTTGTCTTAAGAACAAACTTTTGATTTACAAACAAATTTTTAGACCTGCCATGTTGTATGCTGTGCCAATATGGACTAGTTGCTGCAATACCAGAAAGAAGGCACTTCAGAGGATTCAAAATAAAATTCTGAAAATGATTCTGAAGTTGCCTCCATGGTATAGTACCAATGAACTTCATAGAATTTCTAATATTGAGACATTGCAACAAATGTCCAACAAAATAATTTCCAATTTTAGACAAAAATCGTTGCAATTCTATTGCAACGATTAACTCCTTGTACCCTTAGTATAAAATAGGTTAAGTTTAGTTTAAGTTGAAAACATTGTAATTCCTACATGGTTCAATTCAACCAGAGGAAAAAATTTTAACTGCCAGCAAATAAGCAAATAAGCAAATAAGGATGATAGTGTTAAGAAAACACGGAACACCTAGTCTAAGAGATGAATGCATGTATTAGAAAATTAGCAAATAAAATTAGTTAAAAAAAAAAAAAAAAAAAAAAAAAAGTTGTTGACGCGTGCTTTGTTAGTACGCGTTATAATTATAATTTTTTCTATTTAATTTCAAATTATATTTTTTTTCTATTTATTACAAGAGCTCTGCTTATTATTTCCCATGTAGTGGCTTTATTTGCTTCCTAGTAACACCCCAGATGCATTTGAACCATAACAAAATTGAAATGTTGAAAAAAAAAACAGTTTTTTTTACGAACAGATCGTAAGTTTTGATTGGAAGAAGGATTTTCAGTTATAATTCGTAGATATATTTTTTCCCGTTGGTATTAATTATTTTGAATCTCCTGTGAAGAAAAACTTTGCCTTTCTGTATATTTGGTTTTTGGATTTTTGATGGAATTGTGTTTTTTTTTTTCCCAAGGGTCCCCCCTGCTAATATTGATTTATTTTTGAAAAAAATGTATTTTTTTCCTGCAACATTTTCATATCTTTATGGAAAATTGTTCTTTTATAATGGCTATTTTTGCTTTTAAAAGTGCTTATTTATTTTTGTTTTGTGGAAAATTCTTAATTGTTTATGGAAATTTTGTTTTATTTGTGGAAATTTTATATTTATTTATTGCTCATACCCTGATTTCTTTATTGGCAATTTCCTAATTGTTTATGGAAAATTTCTAATTTTTAATGGAAATTTTATTTTGCTGCCTTTTTGTTCTGCTTTGTGTGGTAAGTTTTGCAAATAATTAGGTGCCCGATCGAATATGTTTATTCAAAACAGAACGGTCTCGAGATCACGGAATTTTTGTTCTACTTTGTGCGGTCAGTAATCGAAATAGTTAATCCGCGATAATCAAACCACACGTTGTACACAGCATTCCGGTTACCAAGACGAACCCCGCTACATGTCCTACCCCATATATCCAACATCCCAGTGATTTCTCGTGGAAGTGCAGATGACTCGTCGGCTTCCATCAAAGCGAGTATCACGTCAACATTTTCCTACCCATTCCTTAATTGACCTGCATTCGGACACGGCCGGCGCTGGTATTGCTTATTTTTGGGTCACCTGTTCGTACACATTGAAGATGATGTTAGTCCCAAATATCATTTGTTGGTGCCCTGTGTAATTACAGCTGACCTGGCAATCAGAGGCGCATCCACGTTCCGAGTCGTGGGTAGGACAAATCTAAGAACTTTTTTAAATGGGCCTAATTGATTCTGACCTTGATTTTTGAAATGGCGATTGTGCTCTTAATTCAGAATATTTTGGTCAACTGAAGCACCCAACAGAAAGAATAGATTGCGATCTATCTGGTAGTAACGGCAGTTGAACGAAATATGCTGAATAGAGAGAGTATGAGTCGTTTCAAATTTCAAGGTCAAATACAGTTACGCCTATTTGAAAAAATCAGAAGGGTTATGTACAAGACACAACCGCCCAACGTAAACTATGTAAGGCAGTTTTGTTCATTAAGGATTGTAGTGCCATCATGCATGAATATTTTTAGAAAATTCATTTGATTACTTATGTCACTGGTTTCGAACAAAACTAGCGTATCTTAAGATATAAAAATTGTTGGATACAATTGTTTAAAAAATTTACTATGAAAACCCAAATTTAGTCCTCAGAGGTAATGATGCCTTTCTTGGATCCGAATTGCCTACATTTGGGTTTTGAAGCATTTGATGAAATATTTCAATAGTAGAAGCTCTAGGGAAGCATTCTCTTTTCCGTTTGCAACATTTATAATTCAGAAACATTCCAATCATAGGCATATCTTGTTTTTCGTGCATCACTAGAAATCATAAAATGTCAATCATGTACCAAATCCAATTAATTTGGTTGTGGTGCGCGCGAGTAGTAAACGTTGCGGACGGGAAAAGATAGTGTGTGTGTTATTACATTCTAACTCCTACCTGTCACCAGTGTTGGTAAAATCTCGAAATCTCAAAGCTCATCGGCGATTCACAGCATGCGTGAGTCAAATCCCATCACAATTATGGCCGAGAGATTTGCTCGTGTTCTTCATTGAATTAACTATTTTTCGTCTAAAACAATGGCTAATAATTATATATAAACAAAACATACGTCTCGATTGCGTTTTGACGCTTTTTAGAACGAAACCATTTTTCGGTGAGTGAGCGAAGCGATGCGATTCTGGCCGAGAAACTCAAGCGCGATGCTTCCCCTACAGAATCGCAGGCGAGTTAGCTCGTGCATGAAACCTCGATGATTCAGATTCGAGTATGATTCTACCAACACTGAGTGTCATTATGGGTAAAATATTCGTGCAAACATTTTATTAATATCATTTCTAGACTTTTGAATCAGGGAGCATGAAGGTGATAGCTCTATTGTATCTCATATAGCCCGTTTCAAGAACGTATGCGTTCCGAAGCTTTTGTCGTGTACAATAAGTACCGCATTATTGCACCCACGTATTATAAAAATATCTTAAGTGCATTCACACTTCCTGAATCAAAGTTAAATCCTTCTGATTCAGGCGCGCATTTAATTGGACAAAATATTATTAAGCCGATATAAATATTTGTTTAAATATGTCTCACGCAGATGAGATTTCTAGACCCCCCCTCCCCCTCTGTCACGCTTTTTTGTACACCTAATACTTGTACTGTCACAAAATCTTAGACCCCCCTAGAACCTGTGTCATCATTGGTGATCGTCCCCCTATCTGGATCACTTCTGATCCACCATGCACTACATTATGCAACATACACACCAGTCAAGCAGTTCGACGAACATTGACTCCTCCCCCAAGAAAACGCTTCGGTTGCTGCTTTGTTGGAACGTGTGTGAAGTTGTTCGAACAACCATTTGACAGTTGGCGGCTCGGTTGGAAAAATTAAAACGGTTTGATTTTGGTTTGAGTTGTCGGGTTGTCAAGTTGTCAAGGTTCGCCGAACATGTTTGAGCATTTGTAGTGAAGTTGCACAAACTCCCATGTATTTTTTGATGGTTGGTGCTCAAGTTGGCGCTTCGGTCGTTCGTGTGTGATATTGTTGGTCGAATAAATTGATTGTTCGTGCCGCTGTTGGGAAAACTTCATGGATGTTTGAATAAACGGGAGGTGGAGTCAATGTTGGTCGAACTGCTTGACCGTGTTTACGTTCCATTACGCATTTTTGTTACATTTCTTTCGACCGCGGTCACTGGTCCGGCTCCATTGTTCTACTTTTTGTGCGAAACACCGCACAAAAAGGAGAGTCCAAAAGCCAACCGCACTGAACGGCGACGGCCGAAACGAGACTCTTGCGGACAAGAAAAGAGGGTGCTGCCAAAATGCTCCGATACCCTATTTTAATATTCATAACCTAAAGTTTCAATAAAATTGACAAATTGGTAGAGAACTTCCGAATCGATTGACATATAAATCTCAAAAATCCATCGGAAGATAAAGGCGCTATTAAAGTTCAAAATCTTACATGATTTCGTGACGGTCTCGAATTTGGAAATTTTCATTTGTCACCCTGTATCCGAGTCTTCCCCTTAGACGTAGTTTACGTCAAAAGTTCCTAGAAATAGGTAATACCGATTTGGGCACAAGTCCTGATATTAGCATTAGCACTAGACGATTCGCACAAATTCGAATGTGCTACAAGCCTAGAATATTGTTTGCGAGTTGCATCATTCCAAGCCGTTCATAGATAATGATTTGGGACTAATCACTATCTCTTAGATGGAAGCAAAGCACTTTCCAACAGTCGATCTTGGTTCTGGTCATGTTCTTGCGAATGCTGGAGAAGAAAGGAAGGCGCAGATAACTCTACGACTTCTCATAGGTGCCACGGAAGTTAGTCTGGAAGGTGCAACAGTAGGAATCGTTTTGGTAGAACGTGAACAACAACATAATCAATTCTAAAAATCATCTGAATTTGAGAAAATCTTTGTGAACAGAATACTCACATAATTTGAGAAAATCTCTTCAATTTTCTGGACAAATATTGCTTTTCCAAAATGGTTTATGACTTTCCAAAGAAGCATGACATAGATCTTGGAATCCTTAGGTTATCGAATATCTTTACAAGGTTTCAGCGGAAATTATAGATCACAGAAATTTGTATAAATCTGCAATGGTTTCATCAAAGAGAAACGGTCTCTCACTTAGAACAAAATGCATTCAAAATCATCGTCACGAAAGCATTATCGCCGAGTGCCAAATGCACATTGTGCCGTGCTAAATAACATTACATGTATAGTATGGAGGATTTCTAGTGCGAAAGTTTTACTGCAACTTTGCCTAATACTTAGTTGTTTGAATTCCATAATGGACCTAAAGCGCTAGTTGTAGTAATCTTCTATATAATAAAAATGAGTTGAGTTTTCCTTCCTGACGATTTAACTCACGAACGGGTTGACCAATTTGCAAGCTTTTTTTCCCTTATCGATTCGTTTTGAGATCCGCAAGGTTTGTATCTACAAAAAGTTGGTGAATTTAACGGGGAAATGTAAAAAAAATCATTAGAAACAATTGTGGGTCAGCTGTTGAGGAAAACAAAACAAACGCACGGAAATTGATCTAGAGTGCGATGCTGCAAATAGTTTATTGTGACATTTGCAACACCCGGGCAAAGTTGGGTTTCTTTCGCTAGTTTAAAATAAATAATTAAAATTATGTTATCGTTTGGTATAAGATACTGTGACTAACGCGTTAACTCCTTTATTAGTAAAATAAAAACAGCAATTTGTTAGGCCGAGTCGTAGAAAAACCGTCACAATAGAAGTCCGCCATACAACCTATTATGGAATTTAGCCTCTTAAAAGAATTATTGAATGAATTACTGGAACCCAAATTATCGGTCTTATAAAGTACCTGAAGTACTTAAGAACAATTAGTAGTCTATTTCTTAAAGATCTCAGAAACCTCTATGATTATTTTTTAGACTCTAATCACACAACATATAGGCATTGCCGTGAAATGTGGTCCTTCCAGGATTTTGAAACGCTAGCGAACCTAGCGGTGGAAGTCAAGTTTTACTGAACATCGTGCATAAGATAGAGCTGCATCGCATGCTTTGCTGTCTCTTTCTTTCGCCTTGGATATATGGGAGTGCCGTTGGTCGATTGCTGATACACAAAGAGCCTACTTTGAAACTTGTAGTTGGTTCTATGATGCCTATCTGTTTTGTGCTCTAATTTACTTTGGAATCACCTTTTCTTGTCAGCCAATGACTTCATATGTTCTTTTCATAATCATGGGTAGGACAATGCTTTGACTGTCCCACCCAGGAAAATTCATGCGTAGGACATGTCCTACTTGTCCCACCCACTCCCGGCGCCACTGCTGGCAATAATGGAGTAGCAACCGTGGGCGGTCAATCATGCTCATGTTCATGCTCATGCTCAAGTGTTCAAGGTGGTTTTGCTTAGGCCCTTGTCAAAAGTTAGGCTAGAGTCAAAATGGCAAACCAATGATGCAAATTATGTTTTTTTATCACAAAGAATGTAAACGCAAAATTCCAGAGAAATCAAAAAATATTATTTCACAGAGAATTCTCTAATAGAGCACTCAAGTGCAATGTTGAACAATAATTTCGAAAGTACATCATGATTAATCTAATTTTGAATGTTCTATAAATGATAATAAGGTTCCGATAAATGATTTGAATGTTCCGATAAATGCCTCAATAAGGCAGTTGAGTCAAAAAAATTAAAGCCGCTTTAGACATTCGAGGCTCAGCATGCCACCAGTCGCAACAGTAAATGATGGCCATTCTTAACTTTCTGTTGACAAAAAGAAGCGACAAAATTGATGCTGTATTTCTTTGTTTTCGATGAAATGAACATATGTTCAGTAGACCTCTTCATGTTTTAAAAAAGTATCGAAAATTCAACCGGTCAGCCAAGAATCATAATTCTTATGCTTGAATGCTGCTGTCAAATTTTCAGCTAATTCGGATAAAATTTCGTGGTAGCTCAAGTTGATTTAGTGTTTTTAAGCTATTTTCAATTTTGAAAAAAATAAACTAACAAGAGATATAAATGCCAAAAACTATCGCAACAACCTCTATATGGAAGCTTTTAGTGTGCTCTACCAGTCATGTGAACATTGCGATTCTTTCTGTCCACGTTTTGACCATGTTAACGCGATCTTCGGGCTTTTAAGTGCATAAAAACACTGTTTCCCCAAAAAGTCGTTTCTTGAATTTATGACCAAACATTGCATTAGTATTCCTCTTTTTTCCATGGACTTTTGAGTAATACAACTGCCGATTTACCGACGATTTACCGTTCAATTCTTAAAAATCAGAAGCCACGGTACCGATCAAACTGCTTCGTGCGAGCAATACAAAACATCAGGACCATCTCGATGGCCGACTCTGTACAGCTTCGATTCGATCACTCGAAGAACTGCCCGAGTAGACGAAAATAGCTCAATAATATCAAATGTTGATAAGATAGCAAAATGAGATATGGACATGATTGATATAAGAGATAAAAGATCAGACGACAATATCAAATTTTTGCACTAAAATATCATGAGGATATGAAGATATGTTATTTGTAATAAGTGATCGATATCTAGTGCCATTGGTTTGTTCTTATCCATAGCATATCTTGATATTTAAATGATATTTCGGTGCAAATTTTTGATATTGTTGCCTGTTCTTTTATCTCTTATATCAATCAAGTCCATATCATGTTTTGTTATTCTGTTTATGGCTTCTGCCCGGGTGGCGTCGCTTCTCGGTCCTAACGAAGCTGGAGTGGAGCTTAGCCAGGATGACAAAACGAGGGTTGCTATTGGTTTGGCAGCTGCCAATAAGCAGGCCTCCATTCTTATGCACGTGGAGTATGAGGTTGGTTGCGAAAAAGCATAAACTCATTCCTTCTGTGTACGCAGCCATCGAAATTAAGCCGAACGGACTTGGGCGGCCTGAGGCTGTAGGCTACTCTGGCCCGACGTATATTGCCATACGATCCGGTAAGCACTCATCTTCAACGGCTTACTCACATGCTTTGGATTTTGGGCGCCTGCTCTGCCTCGAATCATTTGAAAATTTAATGAAGTTCGATGGGTTGATCAAGCCAGTCTTGATTTTCATCGTCGATGGCGGTCCCGATGAAAACCCACGGTAGGTATCGGAAAGATATCCAGGTTGCCATTCATCACTTCAAGGAACATAATCTCGATGCGCTATTCTTTGCGACGAATGCGCCAGGCCGCAGCGTGTTCAACAGAGTTGAACGACACATGGCACCGTTGAGTAAGGAGCTCGCTGGTTTGGTGATTCCACACGAGCATTTCGGATCACATTTGGATAACCAATTAAGAACCACCGATTCTGATTTGGAGAAGCGAAATTTTAAATTCGCAGGTTAGTTGCTCGCAGATACGTGGAATGAGTTGACGATCGATGGCTATCCAACGGTGGCTGAGTATGTTGAGCCTGATTTGTCGGAGGCTGATCCAGACTTATTTCACGAGTTCGAACAAAGCTGTTTTGCAGCTCACGTCAGAACCAGTCAATATTTTTTTCAGATCGTGAAATGTTCCGACAGGTAATTATGCAAATTGTGATCTGATTATATTCTAAACAAAACATAATTATTATTATTTTTTTCAGAAACTGTTGTTCGCCCGTGCGGAGTAGCATACAGAATGTACTGCAAAACAGATTTTTGCCACCACCAGTTTCCTTGTCACAAACATCGCATGGGTTGATCGGATCTTTGAAAGACGAAAAATTACACTTCTCTCCGATGTTCGTTTTGAATTCCCTGCAGATTGATAAAATGTTACCGAAATCAGCCAATGCATATAAGATGATTCCGTATGATATGTATTGTACATCTGTAAAAACCATATTAAACGACCGTATCTGTTGTACTTGTGGGTTGTATTTCGCTTGGGTGGTAATGCTTCGTGAGCATCGAAGACTGCTTAAAGCGAACTCCACTCCGACACCACCAGCAGTTAAAAGGATACGACCAGTACGTGTTGCTGCAAAACGCCAGCATGAGTGGATGGCGGTTGTGGCCCGAGGGGAAAATATGGACTGCTAGTGGATGGACGAAGACGACTTGGACCTCAGCGATCTACCGAAGTCATCGCTATTGGACACAGGTGTCACTGATTCATTCGATTTTCCCGTGGTGTCCATCACGGACCATCTACAGAATCCGTGGACTGACGAGTAGTAAGCGTTCACATGAAGCAAACATGTTGCACAGAATTTTTTTTTAATATGATGTTTTTATAAAGTTTCATTGTCGTTTTTTATTGCTATTTCAAGTTTACTTAAGTTGAATTTGCTGTTCAAAAGAATTTGAAAAGTTTAAATCGAAACCGTACAAACCTTAAACTGAATTAAATCGGATTGTTTCACTAATTTGTGGAGTTATTAAAAAAGTTACACGTACAAAAACTAGAAATTTATTGTGTTTTATGACTAAACTTGTTTGTTTTTTTTAAATACTTATCAAAGGCTGCATTATTTCATAATGTAGAACATTCTGGAGAATTGCTTTGATTGAGGGGGGTCTACGGTAATGTGACATCATATTCAAGCAAAATGTGACTATATATGACAAGGGGGGGAGGGGGTCAATAAACGCCGTTTTTTGCGTGACGTAATTAATGGACGCTCCCTAAGATGCCCCGTGAAAAGAGGTTCTAGTGTACAATGTATAACGACGACATAAAATTTTAAAATAAACATAATTTTAGTTACAGAATTTTTGACTGATTTTCTAAAGAAATTACCAACTAGGGTCTACTATCAAAAATTGGGAAACAATGCCTTCTTACCCTTCACGTTGCAACATTTCAGCAGACCGAAAAGTGCTAGGATAAGGATTTATGCAGCTAGCTATATGTCGATTTCGAAAAACCGAACACAGAACAGATATCATATGACATAATTCAGACAGTAGCAGGGGCCAAATCAAATAAAATTTCATAGGTAGAGGAGAATAGAGCAAAACGCATTCCACGGGGTCAAATGGACTAACTCATAATACTACCCATAATAACTTCTGTAGGACATTTCTCAACGAATATTACATTACAATTAAAAATAAGTTATTCATTATTGAACTGCAATGAAAAGATTGAGCAAAATTCCTTTAATGTCTCTTGAATTTAACGATATACGATTCTTTCACCTCATCCGCAAGATTTTCGTTCCATCCGCTAAGATCAACAAACAACCATGCGTTCACCATTATTCCACATTTACACCATCATTCGGGCGTATTGTCCCAGGTCCATTTACAAAACATATTTTAAATGCGTTAAAAAGTCACAAAAACCTTGTTGCTTTGTATAGAAGATCATTATGAGATGTAGCTAGTTTTGTAAATATTGCATTTGCATATTAAAACGGTATTCATGTTTCTATTCGTGGAACCATCGAAAAAGCTAGAGGGTTGCATATTGGGCTGTTCTCCCTTACTCACTTATCGAGCAGACACCACAGAGAACCATAACGCGATTCGGAGAAACAACGCCCGGGCGTCAGGTTTGTGCCGAATGATTGATTTTCAGGATTTGTTCGAGTGCCTGTTTTTTACTTGTTTACAGTGGTGATTGCGTTTGGCCAGGATTATGATTGATTCGATCGGATACCGGAGGATTGAATTTAATGCAACAGTGGATAAACGATGATGGATAAATTGAATTGGGTGTTTATCCACGCTTTAAGGCAGATTGCTAAATTGACGAAATCCGTGGTTTTCGCGTGCTGCAATTTACATTGGCTTTGTCGCACAATAAAGTTGTATTGACAATGCTTCACTTCGGAGAGAAAAAAGTTATGAAGAAGGTGGCTTAAGGTGACACGAGAAGCACGAACAATCACCAAATCGTCATCATTTCCATCATTGAATGCTTAATTTTTTTTCTAAAACAAATATGATTTTGAAAAAGTATCACCGACGCGTGCTTACTCGCAGTCTACATGCTGATACACTTACAGTTACATCAAACAACTGAGACCCGAAATACGCCGCTCCAAAATTACGAGGTGAAAATGCTAGAAAGAGAAATAACACGGTGTGTAGTGCCTCCCCTTAATGGATTACTTACTTTGAGCTGAATTCAAATGTACCCAAAATAATTATTTTTCATACACTTTTACAAAATAATAATGATTTTTCGAGCATGCAAACCAATCATATTTTTTTTGAATAAATTTTTGGCGGATGATTTTTAGGGGAGATATTTTAATTACATAAGGGATTTTTCTGGGGTATCCAATCGTTCCTGTCCAATGATAAGATTATATGGAGATGGAAAATAGGCCCGTAACTACTCGAACTTCGATAACATCTGTGGGACTTCGCTTGCTTCCTTGTCTGGTGTTTCCTTGTTAAGATTTTTCACCTAAAATTACATGTAGGTTCCCCGTAGGTGTGAATCTTTTTACCACTAAATAGGAATTTCTTGCCAACGAAGCTTCCTCAGTTTAATCACATCAAATATATTTCCCACATGCCACATTGTACTCAACCATTGCCATCATTTTTACCAAGCAGGTATTATCCGACCTAACATGTAGTGCTGTTAGGCGTAACACGGTCGCAGTTGGGGGTTGGTTCGACAGTTCATTACCCCTTTTATCGCCATTATGCCTTACCTTCGACAAGAAATGAGAAAACCCCAAGCATGTAGATGGTTTTGGATTACCACCGTACCGTTATTCTGCTGGTTTGAGTTGTTCTCACACTGACTGGAATATTAACCAAGGTTGTATAGCTGCTAGTATACTGTTTGTCTGAACGTCAAGGGCAAACCTTTTCCGAATCCTGACATGGCAACCACAATGGTCGATTTTAATCCTAGCCGCATTATCAAGGTCACATTGCACAGTTAACCTTCAATCAACGATCTTAATCTTGAACAAGCTTGGCTTGTTCCAATGTAACTAAAACTAAGTTTAAAAGTTTTCTGTTATATTTTTTGTACAGATGGGTGCTTTTAAGATGTGATTTGCATACATAACCAGTTATGGTTGTTTGATAGTAACAGCGTGATAAATAGGAATTCGTTCTATCTGAATGATTTATCAACTTTTAATGTTTCCTTTCGGATAGATGAAGATCTATTTAAGCGATGAGTGAGTTGAGAGAGAGACATTCAATCCTGTTTTATAAGCGACACAAAAATAAATTATGTATTTACATCGATAAAACAGAACAGATCAGTTTCCTAGACGGATCCTAGGTAACGAACTGTATATAAAGTGTAGCATTACATATCGAAGAGTCTGTGATTAAATGCAGACACGCATTCAACTTTCCCAGATGGCAGTTACGTACCATCGTTTCATTAGCAAATAGAGAATCTCAACAGGTGCAACGGTTGAACAGCAGATGCTGGGCTGGTGTTGAAGTATTCTGCTCAGGGAACGAACACAAAATATGTCACACGTTCAACGTGATAGCGCCCACGATATGATTTGTGTTCAATACTCAAATCCATTTTTGCTAAAAAGTAATAAATCTAGGAATTGTTGAAAATTACTTAATTTTATGATACATAATTAATGGAGATTCCCCCGAAAGGGTGTGAAGGATTATTTTGCTCGTTGACCTTGGAACAGAAGAAGAAGCAGTTCACTGTTGCACAGGCTTACGGAGGGACGAGACCAGTCAACCAGCTGTCGTATATAGACAATCCGAAAAAAAAAATGCAATATCCTGAGTAATTGATCTGAAATACATCAGCAGCCACAACATTGGGTTAAATTGCAAGCAAATTTCACACTGTTGGCTTTAATGCACACAATTTAAAGCATAGACAATATTTGATGTAAGGCACTTTCACAGGTATTAACTGCTACCTTTAATTACCAATTTGTGCCGCCTCACTGCAGTGCTAACGAAAAATGTGACACATTCTTCGGAGAGCATCAATTTTTCAAACGCAATTTTTGACATTATCTATGTGTTTCCCTTATTTTCCAATACCTAAATCATCAAATAAAATATTTTGTATGATAATATTTTAGCGAAAAATAAGTTTTTGACTAACAATTAGTATAATTGATAATAATGAAGAGTAACGGCTGTTTAGACAGGGGAAGGGTCATTTGGCCGAAACCCATCTACATCGAGAAGTGATAAATAAGGAGTGAGAAGTGAGACGTCTCACTTCTTACTCCTCATTTATCACTTCTCGATGTAAAAAGTGAGTAGTGCAAAGTGGGGAGAGAGACGTCTTACTTCTTCTCACTTTCTACATCGAGAAATGATAAATAAGGAGTGAGAAGTGAGACGTCTCACTTCTCACTCCTTATTTATCACTTCTCGATGTAGAAAGTGAGTAGTGCGAAGTGGGGAGAGAGACGTCTTACTACCCACTTTTTACATCGAGAAGTGATAAGTGAGGAGTGAGAAGTGAGACGTCTCACTTCTCACTCTTCATTCATAACTTCACGCTGTAAAAAGTGAGAAGCGCAAAGTGAGTAGTGAGACGTCTCACTAATCACTTCGCGCTTCTCACTTTTTACAGCGAAAAGTGATAAATGAGAAGTGAGAAATGAGACGTCTCACTTCTCACTCCTCATTTATCACTTCTCGCTGTAAAAAGTGAGAAGCGCAAAGTGAGTAGTGATAAGTGAGGAGTGAGAAGTGAGACGTCTCACTTCTCACTCTTCATTCATAGCTTCACGCTGTAAAAAGTGAGAAGCGCAAAGTGAGTACGTGAGACGTCTCACTTCTCACTCCTCATTTCTCGCTTCTCTCTGTGATAAGTGAATAGTGAGACGTCTCACTACTCACTTTTCACAATGAGAAGTGAGAAATGAGAAAAGAGAAGTGGGAAGTAAGACGTCTTACTTCTCTTTCTTCATTTTTCTCTTCTCACTGTTAAAAGTGAATAGCGCGACATGAGTAGTTAGACGTCTCACTACTCACTTTGTGTTTCTCACTTTTGACAGCGAGAAGTGATAAATGAGGAGTGAGAAGTGAGACGTCTGCGAAGTTGGTAGGGCGACGTATCACTACTCATTTTGCGCTTCTCACTTTTTACAGTGTGAAAAGAAATTTTGGCCAAATGACCCATTCGGCTAAATGACCCTTTCGGCCAAATGACCCTTTTGGCCAAACGACCCTTTCGGCCAAACGTCCCTTTTGGCCAAACGACCCTTTCGGCCAAACGACCCATTCAGCCAAATTACACATTCGTCCAAACTACCCATTCGGCCAAACGACCTATTCGGCCAAACGACCCATTCGGCCAAACGACCCTTTCGGCCAAACGACCCATTCAGCCAAACGACCCATTCGGCCAAACGACCAATATGGCCAAACGACCCATTCGGCCAAACGACCCATTCGGTCAAACGACCCATATGGCCAAACGACCCATTCGGCCTAATGACCTTTCCAGCCAAACGACCCATTCGGCCAAATGACTTTTGGCCTGATGAACCTTTCGGCCAAATGACCCATTCTGCCAAATGACTTTCGGCCTAATGGTATATTCGGCCAAACAACTTTCGGCCTAGTGGCATTCGGCCAAATGGCTTTCGGCCGAATGGGTTTCGGCCAAATGACCCTTCCCCGTTTAGACATATTTTCCCAAATTGACTGTAATTAACACCCAAAAGGCCAAGCTATTTGAGAAAGCGATTTTTGATTTTAAAAAAACTTTGTTATTTTTTGTCCAATCGTGATGAAATTTTTATACAAGGTCCAATTTTTATTCTAGTTTTGGCTGCACACTGAGTTTTTCGGAATTTCTGGATGGTTCCGGAATTATTCCAGATTCCCTTGGGGTACCAACAAACTGGTGTTTGGGGTATTTCGCCAGTTACTCAATTTTTCTCCATGGAACCCATATCAAACAGTATAAAACAATATTCCCACACTAATAACGAGTCTCATAGCGATTTTTCCGAAAGTTAGTCTTCCATACGGACATCCCAGGAAGCTTCCAAATGTCCCCAGGGAACCTGTAAAGGGGACAATTTCGATTTTGCTCCGAAACATGTCGTGCGACGGCTCTTTCTTCACAATTTGTCATGAATATACTCGCTGTTGTTATAAAAGTGGTCGATGGTCAGTTTGGCCACTCTTGTGGCACCCGGAATGCCCCCAGGGAACCTGTAAAGGGGACAATTTCGATTTTGCTCCGAAACATGTCGTGCGACGGCTCTTTCTTCACAATTTGTCATGAATATACTCGCTGTTGTTATAAAAGTGGTCGATGGTCAGTTTGGCCACTCTTGTGGCACCCGGAGTGCCCCCAGGGAACCTGTAAAGGGGACAATTTCGATTTTGCTCCAAAACATGTCGTGCGACGGCTCTTTCTTCACAATTTTTCATGAATATACTCGCTGTTGTTATAAAAGTGGTCTATGGTCAGTTTGGCCACTCTTGTGACGCCCGGAATGCCCCCAGGGAACCTGTAAAGGAGACAATTTCGATTTTGCTCCGAAACATGTCGTGCGACGGCAATTTTTCATGAATATACTTTGAATACTTTGTGTTTCATCGATGCCCACATAATATAATACAATGGGATTATAGAATTCCAAGAATTTTGACGATGCCAGTTATTGATTTTGATGCGGCACCAGTCAAAAAAGGAACAAATAGAAACAGGCTTCGCTATAATTCACACTTGAAATCGTGAACATATATGAAAACAAATAGAACTACGGTATTCGTTAGAATGTTTAGAGTAAAATCACAGCCAATGGCTGATTGTTTCATAGTTACAAGTGATGGGAGTTTTGAATAAGTAATGAAGCATTCTGTCATTTCTACCTGATATTCTGTATATTGTCCCTTACGATATCCTACTAGCCCTTCACTGCTTGCAGTAGCCTCGGAGTAATCTAAATGTGCACACATAGAAATAGTTTAAAGAACTAGTGATGCTGTCTTGAAGTCGGAGGAAAAGTAAACTTTCAACCAGGACTTACTGGGGAATCTGAGGAGCAGAATTATGATGTTTCAGATATTCAAGAAAAAACAGAACTGTGTGAAAGTTTATTGAAAATAATGATGGCATTCATACATACATATATTTTTTTCCCCTTAACACGGTAATCACTTTGACGTAGTGTGTTACGGTTTACGATATATCGTATTTAGTCCTCGCTACCAACAGCAGTCTCAGAAATAAAACATAATTAATGTTACCCTGCAGATAATTGAAAGCCTCGAATTTCGAATCCCGTTGGAGGATAAACTGCATGCAACGGAAGCACCTTTTCAAGCAATTAGTTAAAAAAAACTCGATGCCCGTATCCGCTGAACTGACTGCTGGAAAATCGAGTTGAGGGTTTAAATACGTACCAACTTTTCATGAACTTGCACTTATTATTACAGCATTTGTTTTTCAGTCTATATTACATATTACAGAATATTGTGTATTTGGACAACATATTTTATTCCTGTAAGTCTTCTTCAAATAAATTATGTACTTGTGAGGACATTATTTCTACAGGTTTTATCGCCATAGCTGATTTTTAGTCTATAGCTAGGAGGTTCAAATAAAATCGAATTTCGAGTATCGCGCATTTATGCGCCCTCATGCAGCATGAAAAGATAAATCTTAAGAGCTAACAACTAAGTAACTGCAAAACATTTTGGCTCATGGGAATATTTTCAAAATACCCCTTCACTCGCTTGAAAGCAAAAAGACGACTCTTTCAGCAGCACCCAGGTCTATAGTACATTTTTGCAGTAGCAGACTTGACACGAGAAATTGTTTTTTTCGCCATAGCACCTTACGGCTCAGTTGATCATATGCTGACCGATTATGTAATTTCGATCTTATGTTTTTATGCTCGAGGCCTAATGAACAATAACTTGTCGTAAAAAATTAGGGTGAAGTTCTGAGAAAAACCCTATTGGGATCCTGATTAGCATCGGCTCGAGATTCTAAGAAGCATCTACTCATGATTATGAGCAAAATTCGTTCGAGATTCTAAACTAAATCCGTCTGGAATTCTAAACAGACTCTATTTAAGATTCTGAAACGAATCTGTTCGGGATAAAAATTTCAAACAGAATCCGTTTGGAGTCGAGTTCTAAAGAGGATCCGTTTGTAATTCTGAACATAATTTCGGTTGAAATTTGGAGAGGAATTTGTACAGAGTTCTGAACAGAGTCCGTTTGGGATTCTGAAAAGAATCTTTTTGAGATTCGGAACATAATTTGTTTGGAATTCGGATCCCAATCCGTTTGAAATTCTGAATAGAACCCGTTGAAGGTCCCTAACAGAATCTGTTTGCGATTCTGAAAAAAATCGAATGTTTTTGAACAGAATTTATTTAGGATTCTGAAAAGAATACGTTAGCGATTCTGAACAAAGTGGCCAAACTGACCAATGACCACCTTTATAAGAATTGCGAATCTATTCAAAACAAATTGTGAAGAAAGAGCCATCACACGACATGTTTCGGAGAAGGATCGAAATTGTCCCATTTAAATGTTCCTTGGGAGCATTCCGGGTGTCCCAAGAGTGGCCAAACTGTCCAATGACCATTTTTGTAAGAAAAGCGAGTTTATTCATAACAAATTGTGAACATAGACCACTTTTATAAGAACAGCGAGCTTATTCATGGAAGATCGTGAAGAAAGAGTCGTCGCATGACATGCCTCGGAGCAAAATCGTAATTGTCACCTTTACAGGTTCCCTAAGGGCATTCCGGGTGTCACAAGAGTGGCCAAACTGACCATAGACCACTTTTATAACAGCAGCGAGTATATTCATGAAAAATTGTGAAGAAAGAGCCGTCGCACGACATGTTTCGGAGCAAAATCGAAATTGCCCCAATTAAATGTTCTTTTGGGGAATTCCGGGCGTTACGAGAGTGCCCAAACTGACCAGAGACCACTTTTATAACAACAGCGAGTATATTCATGAAAAATTGTGAAGAAAGAGCCGTCGCACGACATGTTTCGGAGCAAAATCGAAATTGTCCCCTATACAGGTTCCCTGGGGGCATTCCGGGTGCCACAAGAGTGGCCAAACTGACCATAGACCACTTTTATAACAACAGCGAGTATATTCATGAAAAATTGTGAAGAAAGAGCCGTCACACAACATGTTTCGGAGCAAAATCGAAATTGTCCCCTTTACAGGTTCCCTGGGGACATTTGGAAGCTTCCTGGGATGTCCGTATGTAAGATTAACTTTCGGAAAAATCGCTATGAGACTCGTTATTAGTGTGGCAATTTTGTTTTATACTGTTTGATATGGGTTCCATGGAGAAAAATTGAGTAACTGGCGAAATACCCCAAACACCAGTTTGCTGGTACCCCAAGGGAATCTGGAATAATTCCGGAACCATCCAGAAATTCCGAAAAACTCAGTGTGCAGCCAAAACTAGAATAAAAATTGGACCTTGTGTCAAAATTTCATCAAGATTGGACAAAAAATAAAAAAGTTATGATTTTTTCAAAATCAAAAATTGCTTTCTCAAAGAGCTTGGCCTTTTGGGTGTTAATGACAAAGATGAAAAAGTATAGAATCAGTGCCCTCTGCAAAATTTGATTTAAAATTGTAAGAAACCTAAATTTTGATTAGGTAAAATATGTCACAAAAAAGCGTTGTAACGTCACGAAAAATAGACTTTTTTAAGTTTTCTGAGAAGTATGTATACTGCCGCTAACCGCAAGTCGAGCACATCAGTATATGGGCTTCCATATACAGATGTGCTCGACTTGCGGTTAACGGCAGTATAAGCCATGAATTTAAAATTTCGTATGCTCTTTGTACTCGAAAAAAACTTTGTTTTGGTGGTAATAGAAATAAAATCGGTGGTAAATAGCCTGAGTTTCACCTAGGTGAAGTTTGCGTTGTAACGTCACGGAAAAATCTTCCTCGTAAAGCCCACCAGCTTGTAAGATATTCGAACAAATTGGCTCAATTTGTGTACAGCTACAGGTTGAACATATTAATATAAATACAGAAAGCAAGTTTTCAATCGATGTGACATAGGGTGAAGTAGTATTTCGGCGACATCACCTATTTCCGTCAGTATATGCAGGACAAGTGAAAAATCTGTTGAATTATTCTCTGTAAAGTAAATAAAGCGGCAAAGATGACTAGAAGCAACAAGATACCCGACTTCTATGATTTTACGGAGACACGATAAGCGCTGCAAGTGAACAAAAACCGAACTAGTACACTGCTAATTTTAATCGATCATCTTTTGAAGAAATGTCAAAAATAAAACAATAACAGCTGAGCCATTGCACCATGCAAATAACTCATACAATTCGATGACCAAAAACAGTTTCTTTAAAACTGAACTAGCAAGCTGTTTACCTATCTTTTTTCATTTGATGAAGTGCGCGTATTAAATTATGTTTAGGGATGTGAGACCCTGGATCGAATTTTGTCAAAACCGGGTGTCAAAAAGAACAGTCAAATCTACTCGAAGCATTTCGCCAACTCTGCTTTTACAAATCACAGAAATAAATCTCAAGGGTATGCTTATAAGAACAATGATAACAAGGTTCAGCTATTATATCCATTTAGGCTTAAGGCATTTCGCAGCTCCATTGCTTTTCCCGGCTAATCCAGGAGCAAAAATATCAACTCCGATCGATCGATCGATCGAAGAAGCAACTCCAATGGATTTAAACCACGAATATGAGGATAACGAAATTGATGTTGCTGGAGAAGTTGATCTGGGAAATGCCGACATAATCAGAAAATACACTCAACCCTCTTTTTACGGCAGTTTTTTATACGTCACTTCGTTTTACGGCACCCTTTTTACGGCACGTGACGTAAAAAGAATTGTAACCATTATTGACATCCAAAAGTAAGCATATAAGAAGGTACTCTTAGAAACCCAAATAACAAAGTAGATGCTTTGTATATTCATCATTTGCCTTCAACAATTGTTCCATTCCAGGTCATCCAAGAATTTCCTGGAGTCTACACGCGTAACCAAGGACCTAATGTCTACAAGCGTAGCGAAAGAGCTGTTATCTATTGTAAAAAATGGTTTATGCCCTATTTGATATATTAAACCAAATTCCGTTCCAGGTCATACAAGAAATCCCTGGAATATAGGTCTTGAGGTCTACCCGCGTAACCGATGGGCTGTTATCTGTTTTTAAATGGTTCATGCTCCATATGATCTATTAAACCAAACTCAATATGCCTTAAGCAGCCGTTCCTTTCCTGGTCATCCAAGAATTCCCTAGACTCCTCAGCCGCGGATTCATCCCAAATAAGTCCTCCGAGTATTTGTCTTTCGTTCGCGTCTCAAATCCAGGCATATGAGATGTTCTAAGATCTCCAAATTGCCCTTGAGTTTGAATCAAATGGTCTGCCGAATCAACCAAGGCTTTCATGATGTCCCCAGCCGCGGTATCGAGTATTTGTCTTTAATTTGCGTCTCAAATGTAGGCATATGATTTGTTCTAAGATCTCCAAATTGTCTTGGAGTTTGAATCAAATGGTCTACTGAATCAACCAAGGCTTCCATGATGTTTCCAACCACGTTAAACACCCATTTATGTCCTCCAAGTATTTATCTTTTGCTCGCGTCTTAAATCCACGCATATGAGTTGTTCTAAGACCTTCAAATTGTCCTGGAGTTTGAATCAAATGGTCTGCCGAATCAACCGAAGATTCCATGATGTCCATGGCTGAGGTTATAACCCAATTATGTCCTCCGAGTATTTGTCTTTCACTTGCGTCTCAAATCCAGACATATGAGATGTTGTAAGATCTCCAAATCGTCCTTAAGATTGAATCAAATGATCTGCCGAATCAACCGAGGCTTCCATGATGTCCCCAGCCGCGGCATCAACCCAATTATGTCCTCCGAGTATTTGTCGTTCACTCGCGTCTCAAATGTAGGCATATGAGTCGTTCTAAGATCTCCAAATCATCCTGGAGTTTGAATCAAATGGTCTGCTGGATCAACCGAGGCTTCCATGATGTCCCCGGCCGCGGTATCAACTCAATTATGTCCTCCGAGTATTTGTCGTTCTCTCGCATCTCAACTGTAGGCATATAAGTTGTTCGAAGATCTCCAAATCGTCCTGGAGTTTGAATCAAATCGTCTGCCAAATTAACCAAAGCTTTCATTATGTCCCCAGCTGCGGTAGCAACCCAATTATGTCCTCCGAGTATGTTTCTTTCATTTGCGTCTCAAATCCACACACATGAGATGTAGTACGATCTCCAAATCGTCCTGGAATTTGAATCAAATGGTCTGCCGAATCAACCAAGGCATCCATGATGTCCTCAGCCGCGGTATCAATCCAATTATGTCCTTCGAGTATTTTTCTTTCACTTGCGTCTCAAATACAGGCATATGAGATGTTGAAAGATCTCCAAATTATTCTGGAGTTTGAATCAAATGGTCTACCGAATCCACAATGGTTTCCATGATATCCCCAGCCGTGGTAATAACCCACTTATGTGCTCCGAGTATTTGTCTTTCGCTTGCACCTCAAATGGAGGCATATGAGGTTTTCTAAGATCTTCAAATTGTTCTGGAGTTTGAATAAAATGGTCTACCGAATGTACAATGGCTTCCATGATGTCGCCAGTCACGGTATCACCCCAATTATGTCCACCGAGTATTTCTCTTTCACTTGCGTCTCAAATCCAGACATATGAGATGTAGTAAGATCTCCAAATTGTCCAGGAGTTTGAATTAAATGGTCTGCCGAATCAACCAAGGCCTAAATGATGTCCCCAACTGCGGTAACAAGCCGAGCAGCACAAGTCAGACAAACATCCCAAGGATTATTTTTAGTTTAATAACGGTCATGAAAACCATTATTTGCTCTACATGACTTCTGTAAAATCAGCCTGAAACTAAAATGTTTGTAGGGATGGTTGTAGCAATTTGATTGTGATAAATTCGGTCAATTCATATGGGCCATGCCCTTGTTGATCCATAGAACCAAAGTGAATACGGCTTCAACTATTGTTCCATTGCAGATCATCCATGAATATCATCCATGAATATCATCCATCCCTGAAATATAAGCTTTACGGCCAACATGTGTAACCAAAAGGGGAAATCTTACAACATGTTACATGTCAGAATTTGAGACGCAATTCGCAAACTATCCAAATTCCAGGACAAATTTGAGATCTTATAACACCTCATATGCCTTGATTTGAGACGAGTGAAAGATAAACACTCGGGGAATATAATTGAGTTGATATCGCGAGTGAAGAAATCATGGAAGCCTTGGTTGATTTGGTAGACCACTTGATTCAAACTCCAGGACAATTTAAAGATCTTACAACATCTTACATGCTAAAATTTGTAAATCAAGTGAAAGACTAATACTCAGAAGACAAAATTGGGTTGACACCGCGGCTGGAGACATCGTGAAAGCCTTGTTTTATTCGGCAGAACATTTGATTAAAACTCCAGAACAATTTGGAGATTTTAAAACATATCATATGTCTAGATCTGATACGTAAGTGAAAGACAAATAATCGCCAGTCATAGTTGGGTTGATACCCCGAGTGGGGCACCATGGAAGCCTTGGTTGATGCATTACACCATTTGATTCAAACTCCAGGACAATTTGGAGAGCTTCCAACAACTCATATGTCTTGTTTTGAGACGCAAGTAAAAGACAAATACTCAGAGAACATAATAGAGTTGATACCACGGCTTAGGACATCACGAAGGTTTTGGTTGATTTGATAGACCATTTGATTTGAGCTCCAGGACAATTTGGAGATCTAGCAATACCTAATATGCCTGTATTTGAGACGATAGTAAAAGACCGATACTCAGAAGACAAAATTGGGTTGACACCGAGACTGGAGACATCATGGAAGCCTTAGTTGATTCTGTAGATCACTTGATTCAAACTCCAGGACAATTTGCAGATCTTAAAACATCTCATATACATGGACTTGAGACGCAAGTCAAAGACATATACTCGGAGGGCATGATCGGGATGATACCGCAGCTGAGGACATCGTGCAAGCCTCAGTAGATTCGGTAGACCGTTTGATTCAAACTCCAGAACAATTTGGAGATCTTAAAACATCTCATATGCCTGGATTTGGAGAGATCTTACAATACCTCATGCAAGACGCAAATGAATGTATTTGAAAGTATCCTCACGATGAGTAAATTAAGTGAAATACTAGAAATTTCAACAAAAAATCTTTTTACGTCACATTCGGTTTACGTCCCCCCAATAAGTGACGTAAAAAGAGGGTTGAGTGTATACATTTTTTTCAGAACTAGTTCTGCTATTGAAGTTACCTTCAAACAGTTTGGCGTTTGAAAACACAAGTATCAAAGCGATCGTTCGGAATATGAAGTCTAATTGTACACACTTTGTTCTACTATCTTAATAATATTTATCATTAGATTTCAATCATATTTTTATAGAATTTTCAATTTCAGTTAGCCGCAATTGTAGCATAAGACCAAACACTGTGTGTTATGCTCGAACAATCAGCTTTTTTTTCTACTCGGTGGAATCTTACAAAGAAGCCAAAATATGTGTTCTAGTTTGCAAATTTAGGCATTGGAACTAACGCTCCGTGCCATTGATCAATGGTTGATTGATCGATGTGGTGGGGTTTGACAGTGGGCCCTGTTGAATTCCTATAAAAAGCTGCATGTATCCGCAAGTAGGCCCCACCAAAGCGACCGTGTGCCGCTCAAAGCGCACAAGCCTAAGTCCTGGTGTTAGGTGGGACGCTAAACAGCCCTGACACGACGGCCCTCCGACAAGACAGGAGGTTTGCGCAGGTCCAATAAGCCGCCTGGAAAACCAATAATTACGAACAATATAAGAGATAATGCGACTCTATATAATCGGTAAAGACCTAGGCGACGAATAAAGGATCACGATTGGAAGCTTGGAACACGGAACTGCAAGTCGCTAGGTTTCGCAGGTTGCGACAGGATGATCTACGATGAATTACATCCCCGCAACTTCGACGTCGTGGCGCTGCAAGAGATTTGCAGGACAGAACAGAAAGTGTGGAAAAGCGGGCATCGAGCGGCTACCTTCTACCAAAGCTGTGGCACCACCAACGAGCTGGGAACCGGCTTCATAGTGTTGGGTAAGATGCGCCAACGCGTGATTGGGTGGCAGCCAATCAACGCAAGGATGTGCAAGCTGAGGATTAAAGGCCGTTTCTTCAACTATAGCATCATCAACGTGCACTGCCCACACGAAGGGAGACCCGTCTGCACACCGTATCGAATGACAACGGCCAACGATGCATAAACTTTGCAGCCTCCCGCGGAATGGTAGTCCGAAGCATTTTCTTCCCCCGCAAGAATATTCACAAGAGCACATGGACATCACCTAATCAAGTAACGGAAAACCAAATCGACTACGTTCTAATCGACGGCAAATTCTTCTCCGACATCACGAATGTTCGCACGTACCGCAGTGCGAATATTGAAACCGACCACTACCTCGTTGCAGTATATCTGCGCTCAAAACTCTCGACGGTGTACAACACGCGTCGGAGTCATCCACCACGGCTTAACATTGGTCGGCTTCAAGACGGTAGACTAGCCCAAGACTACGCACAGCAGCTGGAAGTGGCACTCCCAATGGAAGAGCAGCTAGGCGTAGCATCTCTTGAAGATGGCTGGAGAGATATTCGATCCGCCATTGGAAGCACCGCAACCGCTGCACTAGGCACGGTGCTCCCGGATCAGAGAAACGACTGGTATGACAGCGAATCCCGAGTAGAAGAAAATATCTCAATAATATCAAATGTTGATAAGATAGCAAAATGAGATATGGACATGATTGATATAAGAGATAAAAGATCAGACGACAATATCAATATTTTGCACTAAAATATCACGAGGAGATCAAGTTATGATATTTGTAATAAGTGATCAATATCATGTGTCATTGATTTGTTCTTATCCATAGCATATCTTGATATTTAAATGATATTTCGGTGCAAATTTTTGATATTGTTGCCTGTTCTTTTATCTCTTATATCAATCAAGTCCATATCATGTTTTGTTATTCTGTTCATGGCTTCTGCCCGGGATGTGAGCAGTTAGTTGAGGAGAAGAAGGCAGCATGGGCGAGATTGCTGCAACACCGCACGAGGGCGAACGAGGCACGATGCAAACGGGCGCGGAACAGACAAAACTCGATTTTTCGGAGAAAAAAGCGTCAGTAGGAAGATCGAGACCGTGAAGAGACGAAGTTACTGTACCGCGCTAATAACGCACGAAAGTTCTATAAGAAGTTGAACCGTTCACGTAAGGGCTACGTGCCACAGCCCGATATATGTAAAGACATAAACGGAAACCTTTTTACAAACGAGTGTGAGGTGATCCAAAGGTGGCGGCAGCACTCCGAAGAACACATAAATGGCGATATGGCAGACAACGGTGCACTATGGGGCGGCTCCATACAAAGTGGTGGCCAAAAATATTTTTTTGGTTTTTCCGCATTATTTTATAGTATTCTAGTAAGATTAGCATATAATTAATCATATTTATGCATTTTCATCGCATCCGGAAGGTGTAACTAGTATTTAACCCAGTAATGAGCTACGTATTCCTAAACAATAAACTTGAACGATTGTTTTTAATTTTAGGGGCAGTTCAAATGCAAATTAAAACTAGAATAAGGTTGCTATGTATAAGATTAAACAGGAGAAGTGGAGGTGGAAGACCCCCCCCCCCCTAACCAAGATTTGACCCCTTCCCCATTTTTTTTTAACTATGTCGTATAAGAGTATTCTTTTATCAATCAGGTATTTTGGTGAAGAATTATTTGTCTTCCGAACCTCCCCATCCCCCCACACAAAGTTATCTGCACCCCCCCCCCTATGGAAATATTTGTTCCGTACAAATAAATCCATCAAACTAGTCGAAAGGATTCTTTAATAATATATTTCCATTATTTTTACTGAACATATCATCTGAACATTACATCTTTAACAAAGTTGATGATTTGTCTCCATTTTTCATACTGCAGGGATGAATATAAAGGAGCTGTTCCGATTTCCATCTCATTGAATATATATTTTTCTCATCGCGAAACAAAGAAATACGGCATCAATTTAGTCGCTTCTTTTTGTCAACATGCGTGTTCACTGCTGCAAAAAATCACAAAAATAAGAAATAAGTTTCATTGCTTTGTACAAAATAAAACCTAATTTTTATTGATAAATTGTCATAATAAATTTTAATTATTAACTTTCTCTTAAAACTAAATCAAATTGACAAGCATTTCTACTCATTTTCTACATTTTCATCGAGAGCAAAATCATCATCAAGTTGTTCAACATCATCCATTAATTCGTCTAGTGCATTGTCTTCAGTGTTTACATTTTCAGAGCTGTAAAGATCTTCGAATACTAAAAGTGATTTTACAACATACGGATATTCATGTGATACTTTCTTTCGCATTCTGCTACCTAGATTTATTGAACTTATCAAAGGATCAGATGAGTTCATAGCTCGAATAAAGACGTCATGTAGATTATCAACTCGTGACCTTTTCCTAGCATGATGGGTACGACATTTTTTTAATAGTTTAGATTGGCATTCTGCTGCTTCTTCAGCTAACATGGATTATTATGCTTCCAGCGTGAGCGAGTACTTTATGCACTGTTGCTGGAATTTTATACCAATCATACAAATTAATATATCGCCGATATGTTTCTTTACAATAGTCATCCATTTTTTTAGGATTGATCGGATCTTGGCAATTGATTACTATTAAAATATTACGAAATCTAACAATAAGATCTTCGTCAATGTCCAAAACTTTGGAAAGTAATTCAGGATTTGAAAATGCTTTTCGACACACGTTTCCTGTTGTGCTGGTCCCTGCTCCACTTGCCCTGGGTTGATCAACTCGTACTCCGAATACTTCGTACAGTTTTTCAGTAACGAGTTTTTTCCGATCGAGAAATTTGGCCTTTAAATCCATCGTGATCTTCCACTTTTTAATTTCCATCCTGTAGGAAATATGTAATAATCACTCAGAAAATCGCATCCAAGCGTGCTGTGGAGATATGCCGTAATGAAGAGCATCTTCGTTCGTCTCGTACCCTGCTTCAAGCTTCTGTAAAGTAAAAAAAAAACAATGTTATCTTTATGTCACTTAAAATTTGATAAAAAAAAAAAGTATTACCTTTATATCACTCATTACATTTGGAGTAGCTCCACAAATTGGACAGTTGGACATGGAAGAAGTATCGGTTACATAATTAAGAACTTTGCCGTCGATCATACTCATAACGAAAATAAAATCAATCAAAACAAATTCGCCATTCGATAATTGGATTTTTACTGGGACAAGCTCACTTATTTGATTTTCAATATATCTCTTGGTGTTGAGTACCATCTCTTCTGATTCTTTGATAAACTCCAGCATAATTGGCCTACAGAACCGAATGCTTTGGGGTGTTAAGTTATGCCACAAAATGCTTTTCTTGTTGTTCTGATAATAAAGTTGTATAGGAGTTGTCGTCACTGAAAAGACGTCACTGTCATCCTTTTGATTTGGCATTGATAGAGCTTGGTGGTATTGTGAATAGCCTGTAGAGCCATCTATACCCCAGCTGCTTAAAAGCACTAGCTCTGTGTAATCGTTGGTATTCATTTGTTGGACGATTTCCGCATCAATGATCTTGATGATTCTTTCTGCTGTATGGTTCTTGAGTGCCTGTAATTTGACCTGAAAAAAAAAGAAACATTTAAAGTTGGTGTACTAGAACTTGTGGATATTTACATCTACCTGAATTTTTGATGGTGACTCTTCGATTGACTCGGCTAAAGGGGAGCAAACTTTTTTCATGCTCTTGATTACATGGTAGCTCGGAAACCTTAATGGGTTCTTTTTCACTGTTTGCTCATATGCATATTTGGTAAAATCGCAGTCTAAAAAATATTCGAATGCCTCTTCAGGTGACATCATTCCATGTGAATCTTTGAGAGTCGTAAACATTTTAGATGCACTTTCACGATTTTTGATAACATGGCCAATCAAATTTACCATATTTGAATCGCCATGTCTATATGCAATATTTCTTGTGGCTAAAAGAGCCCTCTCTATAGTGTCAACATTAGCGCCGAACATTTCATCGGTTTTCCTTCGCTTACTTCTATCACTAAGTTCATCAAATTGTTTTTGTGGACGCCCACGGCCAGTTGACGTTGAAGGTGTTTCTGCGATGTACTCTGCAAGCTCCAAATGACCGTCGAGCCAATCCTTATTGTACTTCTCAAAGCAAGCGCTCTTGTTTGCGGTGAGCCTTTTGCCACGCATTGTAAAAATGTTGTGCTACGTATTGCAACTTTTTAAGAAGTCTTTCTTCTTTGGCAAGATCAATATTACATTTTGTTTTGATGTATTCAAATGCTTTTGTTGCATTGACTATTTGAGATGTTTTTGGATCAAAAAGTAACACGATGCTCCTATGTTCCATATTATCACAAACAATTCTTTTCAGATTTTATTCCAATAAATAACTACACAATGTTGTTAGCGTTAAAGCCGAAAACAAACTCATGATTTGAAAATGTTTCCCCCGTTCTTTTTAATGCAAGTAGGTAGATAATATTTATTATGAAAATAAATATACCTGAGTATAGTTGGTACAAATTGTAAAATGACACATGAACAGAGAATTATAAACAAGTTCGAGTTTAAAGGGCATTCTCGAGTCTCTTCGAAACGCGCAGAGGGTTACGGAAAGGTGATGGTCTTTCGTGTCTGCTATTCAAAATCGCTTTGGTGGTACGATTTTCACGAAGTCCGTCCAGTTATTTGGTTTCGCCGATGACATTGATATCATGGCACGCAATATTGAGAGGATGGAGGAAGCCTACATCAGACTGAAAAGCGAAGCTAAACGGATCAGTCATTAACACAAAGTACATGATAGGAAGAGGCTCAAGAGGGGTCAATGTAAGCCACCCACCACGAGTTGTGACGAAATCGAGGTGGTTGAAAAATTCGTGTACCTGGGCTCACTGGTGACCACCGATAACGATACCAGCAGAGAAATTCGGAGACGCATCATGGCAGGAAATCGTACATACTTTGGACTCTGCAAAAAGCTTCGATTGAATAGAGTTCGCCGCCGTACCAAACTGACTAAAATCGCTCATTAGACCGGTAATTCTCTACGGACAGGTGACCTGGACGATGCTCGTGGAGGACCAACGGGCAATGGGAGTTTTCGAAAGGACAGTGCTGCGCACCATCTATGGTGGGGTGCAGATGGCGGACGGTACGTGGATGAGGCGAATGAACCACGAGTTGCATCAGCTGTTGGGAGAACCACCCATCGTTCACACCGCGAAAATCGGAAAACTGCGGTGGGCCGGGCACGTAGCCAGAATGTCGGACAGTAATCCGGTGAAAATGGTTCTCTACAACGATCCGACGGGAACAAGAAGGCGAGGTGCACAGCGGGCAAGGTGGATCGATCAGGTGGAGGATGATTTGCGGACCCCCCTTCAGGCTGCGTGGTTGGCGAAGTGCAGCCATGAACCGAGCTGAATGGAGAAGACTTTTATGTATTGCACAGGCCACTCCGGACTTAGTCTGGCAATAAATAAAGAAATAAATTCAGACCGCATCGTGCTTTCGTGCTGTGCGGTTCTTTCTCTCTTTGCGGAAGAAAGTTTTTAATACTACCCGAAGCTATTTTAATTTCAACGGTGCTTCTTAGCGCTATTTGTACCCACTGATCCCGTTACGATCTTTGCAAGGACCCGTGCCTTCGTTTTACGTTGGACCCGTTTGCGGAAGTAAAATTCCGACAAGCGGTGGTAATCCTGCAGGGACACCGTTCTGGGAAAAAACCTCTTAGAAGGTCACGTCTCCACGCTCAGCAATGAGTATTAACAAAAACGAACAGTGGGTAATGTCTATGACATAACCGCTAAGTGGACGTAGGACTTGACTTGACCATGCCTTCAAGATACATAGGGTAAAATGCCCAATAATGGACCCCCTAGTAGCGAAATTTTGCTCTTCCTGGCATAAGGAGTGGAAATTTTCAAAATATTAATTTTGCGTGGTATCTAATATCAAGCTCTGCATCTCCTCTTCACGATACATACATAAAACACTCAAATACTCGACGTTATTCTTTGAAATTAACATTGTAAAGTTGGACTAAATTTGCCCTATAGTAGACCCCCTGGGGGTCCATAATAGGAAATTGCTTCCCTATAGTAGACACTTCATTTGATTTTCATGTTTCGTTTCGGGACGTTCTTCTTCCCTATTATGGACCCCCTCAAAATATTCCTATAATGGACACTCTCGTGTTTATTTTTTATAGAATTTTAAGAAATCAACTAATTTTACTTTCCATAGCATTTTCAATGCATGTAATCAAATCATAGGACTGTAAGGTAGGTTCTCCCGATGGAATTTCATGGCAAAATGTTTCCATTGTGTTGTATTGATGAAAAAATGTCTGGAGGATCCACTATTGGCTGGGGGTCCACTATTTGGGCACTTTACCCTAATATGTCCAAATGTCTCACATCAACTATTTTGGATAAATAATCGGCGTTGCATACCATTCTTTGGCAAAATCTTCTCATCAAACCGACACAGAAATCAAATCTACCTCGAACAAAAATCATCAAAAAAAATTCAGAAAGTATCTGTCCAGTCACGAAATATTAGCCTCGACAGTGGCAACCTTCCCACTGAAGGACTGCCTGAAATAAACCACAAGTTGGCTCAGCAGGGGATGTAGACTGTATCTCAGCCTTTCCACTGAAGGGCCTTCTAATCCGTGCGATAGCGACTGAAGAGAACATTATTTTTAACCCTTAGAGCCTTGAAAAAGGCTGTTTGCTTCGGCTAAGTGCAAAAAGTAAGAAAACGATCTTTTCAAATAATTGCGAATTTCTAGTGATGGTATAAAAAAGACTGAATGCTCTGCGAGCGAATGCACTTTTCTTTTATACCTTATTTTGAATCTTCTCTGCTTCCCAATTGGTGGGCCAATCAGCTAGTGTCTTATATCCCGCTTCTTTGTCAGCCAAAGCGTCATCATCATCAACGCGTTCGAGAAGGGTTTCTTCTTTTTTACGCTTGTTGCTCGCTGCTGGCGTCTATTTCCTAACGGGACTTTTCGCTAGATGCAGGCCAATAAGCCGGGCAAGCGAGCTTAGAATTGCAGTTCAGGTGGGAAGTACGTGTTCTTTTCTGAGACAACATTGTTAGAAGTAGAAGGAAGGAAACACCCGGACATGGGATTTCGGGTGATAAGATTTAGAATTGGTAACATGGGACGATCATTCAGTCACGTTCGCTTTGTGTGCGGTCAGTATCAAACAATGTTTATCTAGATATTTTTTGATCAATGCCAAAAAACCCAACATTTGATGAAAAATCGATTGATAGTTTATTAATCAGCTCTGTGGTCGAAATACGTATCTGCAAAGATAACGAAAATTAACTGGTGGAATTAAATGGACAGTACTTAATTCGTCTTAGACGGTTTAGTTTATTAATGTTTTAGCAGTGTTTTCTTTATCCAAATAAGATTAAGTGAGAGATTTGGACATCTTATGAATCTTTAAAGGCATGGTCAAGCGAAGTCCTTTGTCCACTTCGCGGTTAAATCAGAAAAAAATGTCTACTGTTAGTTTTGATGCTATTTATGAAAATCACGCATAAAATTTTATCTCTAGAATATTGGATTTGGCACCCAAGTACAATTTCTATCCCGAAGGGTATTGAAAGCATTGATATTGATCTCTATTATTGGCTCTCGGAAGAACCGGTTGTTTTTTGGACATACATGCTGCATCATGTGGCTTTTCTTCAGCCTGTCTCGGCTCAGCGCCGATGCCGGCCGGTTTCGGCTCGACTCTGCTGCTGCTGCCGGTATCTGCTCAGCATTGCTGCTTTGTCGGGTCTGTAGGGTGGACTGCTAATGTGCTGGCTAGGTTTCGGATGATGATGGTCGCTTCGATGGTGACGAGCCGAAAAAGCGGTCGGTGCAGACTTCATTCCCTACTAAAAGTGCTGTTCCATCGATGATGCAGTTGCTTCGCTTGTCCCGGTCAGAATGAAAGGAAAAAATCGCGTTGCGCTATTTTATGGCTTCTCGGCAGACCCAGCGGCTGCTCATTCGCTGGTGTCTGCACCAATCAGAACGTGGTAATGGAATGATGCAAGAATTATGCGGTACCCATATTTATAGGTTCCCTTGAGCTCAATATTTTTCATTGAAAACAGTTTCATGCCTATTGAAACAAGTTTTTTGGGTCTTATCAAGCATGGACATGGAAGGCATACTTGAAATCTGTCGATTGAGGGGCTTACCGCAGAAATTCGTCCACTGAGACGAACGCTATTAACGTTTAAAATCTTTCAACACAGCGTAACGCGGTCGATTTGAATATTTTGAAATTACACCCGGTATAGTAAAGAGAGACGTAAGTCCTACGTCAAAATTTCGTTGAGATCTTAGAATAAGAAAGAGGAAGACAGAATTTTGTAACAATTCATCGCCATGAACGCGAATTAATAAAATTGTCACGCAAACGCTCTCTAATTAGTTGATTGTATTACATTTTCGAAATGATTCTATTGCGAAAAACTCTTTAGTAAGTATATTAGTGGTGCTGAAAAGATCCATTCACAATGTTAGATGTAAATTTCCTCCTGAGCGGTTCAACTGGGAGTTTATGATTGTTTAAAACATTATGAATCGATGTCTGCAGGAATACCTAACGCTTAACCGCTGCTGCCATCGGCCGAGAAAACTTGATCAGTAGTGTTGTCGTCGACACTCTATCGTCATACACCGCCGTGCCGCGCTTACTGTTGGCTTCTCGACAATGCCGGGCTGAAAATGCCGATGATGCTGACCTGAGAATGCTGACGATTCTGCTTTGCTCTTAAAAAGGCTTAGGGTTGCGAATTCGTGGCTGAGACGATGATGCAACCGTTCAAAAATGCCGACGATGCGCTGCTGTTATTGCTTTGCCTGTTTCGGTCAGATTGAGAGGAAAAATTCGCGCTGCGCTATTTTATGCCTTCTTAGCAGACCTAGCGTGAGCTCATTCGTTGACGTCTGCACCAATCAGAACGTGGTAATGGAATGATGCAAGAATGATGCGGTACCCATATTTATAGGTTTTCGTAAATTCAATGCTTTGCTTTGAAAACAGTTTTAGGCCTATTGAAACAAATTTTCGGATATTATCAAGCATTAATATGAAAGGCATACTTAAAAGCTGTCCATTGAGGGGTTAACTGCAGAAATCTGTTCACTAGGGTAAAAGCTATTAACGTTTAAAATCTTTCAACACAGCGTAACGCGGCCGATTTAGAAATTTTTAAATGACACCCTGCATAGTAAAGAGAGACGTAAGTCCTACGTCAAAACAAGAGGAAGGGGGAGTCTCTGAATTCTCCACTTCCTTCAAAGAAACAAGGTTTCAAGACCGTCCTGCCCAAGCGCGGAAAAAATAGAAGGAAGCTGGAGAATTCAGATATTCCTTCTAACTCTAATATCGGAAATAATTCTTCTCCAATTGAACTGAGCAATCAGTTCGATTTGATTAATGATGAAATTGAGCAAATCGAATATACCTCTAGCCCAGGTGATTCGATTCATGCGAAAAAGCAAAGGATTCCGCCAATTGTGGTATCTGTTGCCGAGTTTTCTGGCTTCCGGAATGAGATTTTGAGTAACCTTCAGGGGATCAAGGTTTCATTTCAGATTGCTAGGAAGGGTGACTGCCGCGTTTTGCCGGGATCCTTTGACGATCGCAAACGTCTTCTTCAGTATTTAACTGAGAAGCGCCATAAATTCTTCACATACGACGACAAAACTGAGCGATTGTTCAAAGTCGTCTTGAAAGGTCTCCCCAGTGATGATAAATCACTGGATGAGATTAAAATTGAAATTTCTCAATTACTTGGATTTTCACCAGTCCAAGTAATTAAGATGAAAAAGAAATCCCGTTCTGGTACTTTCCAGAGGGGCATTTCTCAAGAATTTTATTTAGTTCATTTTAACAAAAGTGAACTAAATAATATGAAAAGTTTGGAAAAGGCCTGTATTATGTCTCATGTCCGTGTTACATGGGAACATTTCCGCAGGCCTAGGGGAAATTTCCAAAACCCTACCCAGTGCCGTAAGTGCCAAAAGTGGGGTCATGGAACCAAACATTGTCACATGGATGCTAAATGCATGACTTGTGGTGGAACCTCTCACGCCAAGTACGCATGTCCTGTGAGAGAAGATTCCAATAAATTTAAGTGCGCAAACTGTGCCGGCAACCATAAACCCAATTTCTGGGACTGCCCTTCACGCAAAGGTTTGAATTCCCGTGCAAAATTGATGACGGGAAATTCCAATCGGATCCCAGATTCGACGGGTAGAAATTTTTCAAACGCTCAAATTTCGAAACCGGTTACCGGTCGAGCAATTCATACCCACCACAATTCACAAACAAATTTTGCCGCTCGTCAACGGGTAGCAAGTACTTCAGTAAATTCCAATTTTTCCAATGTACCTACGTATGCAAACATCGCTGCTGGTAGACACAATTTCTCTTCTCAAAATGAGGTTTATACCCATGTCCCAACGGAAAATAACGGTCATGTTGCCGATACAGGTAGCATGTCTGCTTCCGATTTTGATTTTTTAACTGAACAACTGCATCACATGATTGATGCAAAGTTCAAAGCAAATACCGTTCCTGAAGCTGTTCAGGTTGGTATAAAGTACACACAAAAAATTGTTATCGGATGTTAATTGTGTGAAAGTTCTAAATTGGAATGCCCGCTCTCTAAAGGGTAAGGAAGATGAATTATTCAACTTCCTTTCAGTTCATAATGTGCATATTGCCATTATAACTGAAACGTATTTAAAACCAGGACTCTCCATTAAAAGAGATCCAAACTATTTTATCTACAGAAATGATCGTCTTGACAGCGCCTGTGGTGGGGTCGCCATTGTCATTAATAGACGTATCAAACATAAATTATTTTCTTCGTTTGAAACCAAAGTTTTTGAAACCTTGGGAGTTTCTGTTGAAACAAATTTTGGACAATTTTCCTTCATTGCAGCCTATTTGCCTTTTCAATGCAATGGGCAGCAAAAGAATTTGTTGAAAGCTGATCTTCAAATTCTGACTCGCAACAAATCAAAATTCTTCGTAATTGGTGACTTCAATGCCAAACACCGTTCATGGAATAATGCTCAAAGCAATTCCAATGGTAAAATTTTATTTGAAGATTGTTCTGCGGGATATTATACTATTCAATATCCCAATGGACCAACTTGTTTTTCTTCCAGTCGAAATCCTTCTACAATTGATTTAGTTTTAACGGATTCAAGTCAGCTGTGTGGCCAATTGGTAACTCATGCTGACTTTGACTCTGATCACCTTCCTGTGACGTTTGAAATCTCACAAGAAGCCATTTATAATCCAATCAGCTCTACTTTTAATTATCATAGAGCTGATTGGGATTTATATAAAACGTATATCGATAGGAATTTTGATGTTGATATTCCTCTCGATACCAAAAGTGATATTGATAATGCTCTCGTATCTTTGACAAATTTAATTGTCGAAGCCAGAGGCATTGCAATTCCGAAATGTGAAGTTAAATTCAACTCCATTATTATTGACGACGATCTTCAGCTACTGATCCGTCTTAAAAATGTGAGAAGAAGGCAATACCAAAGAACTCGCGATCCCGCGTTGAAAGTTATTTGGCGAGATTTGCAAAATGAAATTAAAAAACGTTTCGCTATTCTGAGAAATACCAACTTTGAGAATAATGTCTCGAAGTTGGATCCCAGTTCAAAACCCTTTTGGAAATTAACAAAAATTCTTAAAAAACCTCAAAAGCCAATTCCAGCGCTTAAAGAGGGAAATAAAATTTTATTAACAAATGGCGAAAAGGCTCAAAAACTTGCTCAGCAGTTCGAGAGTGCCCATAATTTTAGTCTAGGTCTCACTAGTCCAATTGAGGATCAGGTTACACGGAGCTTCGAAGACATTCTCAATCAAGAAAATGTTTTTGACCCTTCGTTGGGAACTAATTTGGATGAAGTGAGATCTATTACTAGAAAATTAAAAAATATGAAAGCCCCGGGTGATGATGGTATTTTCAACATACTTATCAAAAAACTTCCTGAGCGCTCTTTATCCTTTTTGGTTAATTTATTTAACAAATGTTTTCAATTGGCATACTTCCCAGATAAATGGAAAAAACGCCAAAGTTGTTCCTATTTTGAAGCCGGACAAAAATCCAGCTGAGGCTTCTAGTTATCGCCCAATCAGTTTGCTTTCTTCAATAAGCAAACTGTTTGAAAAGATTATTTTAAATAGAATGATGATTCATATTAATGACACTTCTATTTTTGCTGATGAGCAATTTGGTTTTCGCCATGGGCATTCAACCACTCATCAGTTATTTAGAGTTACGAACTTAATTCGGCTCAACAAATCTGAAGGATATTCGACTGGAGTTGCTCTTCTTGATATAGAGAAAGCATTTGACAGTGTTTGGCATGAAGGTTTGATTGTAAAATTGATGAATTTTAATTTTCCTCTGTACATCATTAAACTGATCCAAAATTATTTATCAGATCGCTCACTGCAGGTAAACTATCAGAATTCTAAATCTGATAGATTACCTGTAAGGGCTGGTGTCCCCAAGGCAGCATACTGGGGCCCATATTGTATAACATTTTACTTCTGACTTACCTGATTTACCACCAGGGTGTCAAAATCTTTGTTTGCAGATGACACGGGCCTCTCAACCAAAGGGCGAAGCCTTCGTGTCATTTGTAGTAGATTGCAAAAAAGTTTGGATATTTTCTCCACTTACTTGCAAAAATGGAAAATTTCCTCGAATGCTTCCAAAACTCAGCTTATAATTTTCCCACATAAGCCGAGAGCTTCTTATTTGAAACCTTCTATCAGACATATTGTCACTATGAATGGGGTTCCAATTAATTGGTCTAGCGAAGCTAAATATTTAGGACTTCTGCTAGATCAAAAATTAACTTTTAAAAATCACATTGAAGGCCTTCAAGCCAAATGTAACAAATATATTAAGTGCCTATATCCACTTATAAACAGAAATTCAAATCTTTGTCTTAAGAACAAACTTTTGATTTTCAAACAAATTTTTAGACCTGCCATGTTGTATGCTGTGCCAATATGGGCTAGTTGCTGCAATACTAGAAAGAGGGCACTCCAGAGGATTCAAAATAAAATTTTGAAAATGATTCTGAAGTTGCCTCCGTGGTATAGTACCAATGAACTTCATAGAATTTCTAATATTGAGACATTGCAACAAATGTCCAACAAAATAATTTCCAATTTTAGACAAAAATCGTTGCAATCTTCTATTGCAACGATTAACTCCTTGTACCCTTAGTATAAAATAGGTTAAGTTTAGTTTAAGTAGAAAACATTGTAATTCCTACATGGTTCAATTCAACCAGAGGAAAAATTCTAACTGCCAGCGGCAATTGAAATGTATTAATAATAACTAAAAGCGTAACATAGCAAATAAGGATGATAGTGTTAAGAAAACACGGAACACCTAGTCTAAGAGATGAATGCATGTATTAGATAATTAGCAAATAAAATTAGTTAAAAAAAATAAAAAAAAAAAAATAAAAAAAAATAAAAAAAAGAAATAAATTGATTTGAAAGGAGAAGCAGGTATGGAAGAGCATTGCAATGGACAATATTAGGCCACCTTAGAATATCAAACAAGTTTATAACCGTCGTGGATATAGAAGAACGCAATATGTGCAATTTTTGACGATTTATTGTGGGAGGAAAACAACAAAATAAATGCATATTAATGACTAATATCATTCCGTGCCGATAGTTCGAACGAGCCAGACGTGTGTGCTGTGTCTCATCGCGGATTGTGTTCGGTAGTGAAAAGGCTATTGTGTGGTGCTCCTACCTACGGATCCAAGGCGATCACTGTCGGCGAGTGAAGTAGCTGCTTCTGGCGACGCCAGTGAAGCAGGCTATTGTTACTGCTGCTACCTACAGCAGCAGGGGCAGATAAGTGGCAAAACTTTTATTGTTCTCCTTCTGTTTTATACAGAGTGGGACTGCTTAGAATTAATCAAATTAGTTTTTTTAAGTTTTTTTCTAATTTGCTATTAGTTTTAAGTTAGTATAAGCAAAATTATCCTTCCACCTTGCGGGGTGAGAATGGAGGCGGAGACTGGAGAAGGCAATGTGCCTGCTAAAGATGGAGGGCGCACTCGATTGTACCATGCGGCTTCGCCTGGGCCTTGGGTTGTTTACTTTCGGCAGAAAGTAAAAAGCCTAGATTTTCTCGGCATTAAACGAGATTTGACGCGTCGTTTTCCGAAGCTTGATTTTAGCCAGATCAACAGGAACAAACTACGCATCACCGCACCTACATACCAGGTGGCGAATGAAATTGCTGGCGACAGGGCGTACAATGTTGAATATATGGTTTATGTCCCTCGCGGGAGGTCGAAATTGAAGGTGTGATAAACGCAGCGAGCCTGACTTGCAAGGATGTGCTTGCGGGAAAAGGCCGCCTAAAGAATGCAATGGAGTCTACCGTGGATATTCTGGACTGCAAGGAATTGCATTCAGCAGCCACGGTAGATGGAAAGAAGGTATATTCCAAGTCAGGTTCGCTTCGGGTGACGTTCGCCGGTTCGATGCTCCCAAAATATGTTGATATTGAAAACATGCTATTTCCGGTGCGTCTTTTTGTGCCAAGGGTATTTAATTGTACCAATTGCAAACAACTTGGTCACACTGCCGAGTTTTGTGACAACAAACCACGTTGTGGCAAATGTTCTGAGAGGCATCGGGAGGAGTCCTGCCAGCAACAGGCAACAAAATGTGCTTATTGTGGTTTGAATCCTCCCCATGGTTTGCAGGAATGCCCGGTGTACAAAAAGCGCACCCAAAAAGTGAAGCGCTCGTTGGTACAGCGCTCCAAGCAGTCGTATGCGGAAATGGTTAAGTCGCAAGACACATCCGCCACAGCCACTGCATCGACTGCTATTTCAGCCACCGTTCGTGTAAGTGATTATTATGATTCCATATCCATCGATGAATTGGACTCTGACGCAGCCGATATGGATGATCCTGCGGAGGTACACGTGCCCGAAAAGAGGAAGCAACCGTCTTCCCCGGGATCGCGCCGCAAGAGAACAAAAATCATCCATAAAAGCTTGGCAAAATCTGAATGTAATGGAAGTTTATTTAAAATCCCGAAGCAACCTGTCCCTACTGCTTCTTTTGATCCTAGTTGCAGTAAGGCATTCCTGCCATTGTTAAAATCCGATGTTTCGAAGAAACATCCAGCTAGGAGAATCAACGAAAGAAAAAAGTAATTCGCACTTCTAGTAAAAGTATTCCGTCCAAGCGAGGATTGATCTCCTTTAAGGACCTTGTGGACCGTTTTTTGAATTTATTCAATATTCCGAATTCATTGAGGCCTATCATTGACCTTTTATACCAACAGTGGAAAGTTATCTGAAGCAATTGACTGTTTCATGGCCCCTTCTTGCAGGAATTGTATCTTTCGATGGATAATACGGCCAATACCCAAGATACAATCACTGTGCTGCAGTGGAACTGTCATAGTCTGAAAAACAAATTAGACTTGTTCAAGTTTTTGATTCGCAATTCCGATTGCGATATATTTGCACTCTGTGAAACATGGCTTTCTTCTGAAGATGAAATCAACTTCCACGATTTTAACATTATTCGCCAAGATCGGAATGATCATTATGGTGGCGTTCTTTTGGGGATCAAAAAATGCTACTCCTTCTACAGAATTCCCATTCCGACTGTTCCCGGCTTAGAAATCGTCGCATGCCAAGTAAATGTGAAGAATAAAGATCTTTGCATAGCTTCAGTGTACATTCCTCCAAATGCCTCTATTAATCGTCGACATTTTTGGAGCGCAGTCTCCCTCCTATCATCTCCAGTATTGATATTGGGTGATATGAACGCACATGGTATTGGATGGGGCGAAACGTATGACGATTATAGAGCGCCTATTTTCTATGATTTGTGTGACGATTTCAATTTGAATATTTTGAACACTGGTGAAGTAACTCGAATAGGACCAAATGGTCAACAAAGCCGTATTGATCTGTCTTTATGTTCAAATTCACTATCATTAGATTGCACGTGGAAGGTAATTCAAGATCCCCATGGTAGTGACCATATGCCGATAGCCACCACAATTAAGAGTGGCTATCAACAATCTGAGCCAGTTAATGTTCCTTTCGACCTCACGAAAAACATTGACTGGCCAAAATTTGCATCGGCGGTAAAAACTGGTATTGAATCAACTGATACTCTTCCACCTTTGGATGAATATCGATTCCTTATTGAGTTGATTCAAAAAAGCGCACTAGAAGCTCAGAAACGACGCGTTCCAAGTACATCTGTCATCAGAAGACCAGCCACTCCTGGATGGGATGATGAATGTACTAAGTTGTATTCTGAGAAATCTGATGCCTTCAAGGCCTTCCGTAAACACGGAAGGTCAGAGCTTTTTGAAGAGTATTTGAGGCTCGAAAGAAAACTCAAAAATCTTCTCAAGGCAAAAAACGTAGCTACTGGCGACGTTTTGTCGAGGGACTATCACGAGAAACCTCAATGACAACACTTTGAAAACGGCTCGCAACATGCGGAACCGCATTTCCAACAATGAGAGTGAAGAATACTCCAATCGATGGATATTCAACTTCGCAAAAAGGTCTGCCCAGATTCCGTACCAGCAGAACCGCTATTTCGAGAATCAGTCACTGATCCCGGTTCTTTGGGTGGACCATTCACAATGCTGGAACTTTCTATGTCTCTTCTTTCATCGAATAACTCTGCTCCGGGATGCGATAACATCAAATTCAATCTTCTTAAAAACCTCCCAGATATCGCAAAAAGACGATTACTTGACCTGTACAACTGTTTCATGGAGTACAACATTGTGCCACCTGAATGGCGACAGGTCAAAGTAATAGCTATTCAAAAACCTGGGAAACCAGCGTCTAATCACAATTCATACCGACCGATTGCCATGCTATCATGCATGAGAAAATTATTGGAGAAAATGATCCTTTCAAGAGTCGACCATTGGGTCGAAGAAAATGCATTGCTTTCAAATACTCAGTTTGGATTTCGAAAAGGAAAGGAACAAACGATTGTCTAGCGTTGCTTTCTTCAGATATACAACTGGCCTTTGCGCACAAGGAGCAATTGGCTTCAGTATTCTTGGATATTAAGGGCGCTTTTGATTCAGTTTCCATAGAAGTACTGTCAGACAATCTGCACAGTAGTGGATTACCCGTTATTTTGAACAATTTCTTGTATAATTTGTTGTCAGAAAACAAATGAACTTCACACTCGGCACTCTGACAACTTCCAGAAATAGCTACATGGGCCTTCCCCAAGGTTCGTGTTTAAGTCCCTTGCTTTATAATTTCTATGTTAAAGATATTGACAATTGTTTGGAAGGACAATGCACGCTCAGACAACTTGCAGATGATGCCGTGGTCTCTCTAAGAGGTCCATGTGCAGCTGTCTTGCAAGGACCATTGCAAAGTACCCTGGATAATCTGACTGTTTGGGCCAGACATTTAGGGATCGAGTTTTCACCGCAAAAAACTCAGTTGGTTGTGTTTACTAAGAAGCGGTATCCTGCTCAACTGAAACTCAAGCTGTTGAATGATGACATCAACCAATCTTTATCTTCTAAATACCTTGGGGTCGTGTTTGATTCCAAATGTACCTGGAAGCTCCACATTGAGTATTTGATACAAACATGCCGGAAAAGGATCCATTTTCTACGTTCTATCTCCGGATCATGGTGGGGTGCTCACCCGGAAGACCTCATCAAACTCTATAGAACGACTATTCTCTCGGTTTTAGAGTATGGCTCTTTCTGCTTCCTCTCAGCAGCTGATTGCCACCTGATCAAATTGGAACGAATTCAGTATCGTTGTTTGCGTATTGCCCTTGGCTGCATGCATTCAACGCATAACATGAGCCTGGAGGTGCTTGCTGGAGTCACTCCTTTAAAGCACCGTTACTGGGAGCTCTCACTTAGAATACTCGTCAAATGTGGAACAAGTAACACACTTGTCTTAGGTAACTTCGATAAAATGCTTGAACTGACTTGTCGTTCAAGATTCCTTAGAGTCTATCTCAACTACATTTCTTCAGATCTTTGTCTTCCGTGTTATACTCCACCTCGAGTTCACTTCACCAACGACAGTTCCTCAATTGAATACGATCTGTCCATGAAATACGCTATTCAAGGAATACCAGATCATCTTCGACAAATATCTATTCCCTCCCTTTTTTCAGAAAAATATGAACATGTCAATTGCAACAACAGATATTTCACTGATGGTTCTCGCATTAACGGATCCACTGGCTTCGGTGTTTTCAATGTAACTTCAACCACCTTCCGGAAACTTCAGGAACCGTGCTCGGTTTATGTTGCTGAGCTGGCAGCAATTAACTTCGCTTTGGGGATAATTTCCAATCAGCCCGTAGACCATTATTTCATCTTCTCGGATAGTCTTAGTTCTATCGAGGCACTCCGGTCGATGAAATTTGTCAAGCACGCATCTTACTTTCTTACAAACATAAGAGAGCAGATGCGTGTTTTGGTCGAAAGATCATTCAAGATTACCTTTGTTTGGGTCCCATCTCACTGCTCAATCTACGGCAATGAGAAGGCAGACTCGCTGGCAAAGGTGGGCGCACAGGAAGGTGAAGTTTATGATAGACAATACTCGAGCAACGAGTTTTTCCCATTAGTCCGTCAGAGTACTCTTCAAAGTTGGCAAAGAAATTGGACACACAACGAACTTGGACGGTGGCTATTTTCCATAGTTCCAAAAGTTTCTGGGCGAGCGTGGTTCAGAGGTGAGGTCTTAAGTCGAGGCTTCATTCGCACGATGTCGAGGCTTATGTCCAATCACTATTCACTAAACGCACATCTGTACAGAATAAACCTTGTCGATAGCAACTTATGTAGGTGCGGAGCCGATTATGATGACATCGATCACGTAGTTTGGTCCTGCTCGGAAAATGACGCCTCCAGAGAGCAATTATTGGATACCCTTGTGGCCCGAGGTAAACAACCCTTCAGGGAAGTTCGCGGTGTTTTGGGAGATCGTGATGTTGTCTATATGCAGGCCATTTATAGTTTTCTTTGTGCTTCTGACATAAAAATCTAATATTTTGTTTTTTTTCTTTCTTTGAAGTTTTTTTTTTGTTCTGTCTCTGCCTTTTTGTTCCGTAGAGCTCTATAGCTCTTGCCATCCGGAAGATGCTCCCAGTCGAACCATTCCTCGAGCACGACGACACGCCACATCGTCACTGACGCCAAATGCCCGGATGAGAAGCTGAAATTTCCTGATCCCAAATCCTAAGCCCCGTCCATCCTTAAACATTGTAAACTAACCTCGAGTCACCACGAGTACGCTGGCTTCTACCCCCTCTTACTAACCGTATAATAAAATGATATTGATTGTATATATCACAAAGAACAATGGCTCCGTAAAGTGTTATACACGCCTGAGCCTACCAAATAAACGAACTTGGAAAAAAATGACTAATATCCTGGACTGTGTATTGTAATACAGTAGAAACAAGAAATTGCTCACGCGAAGAATTTTTTTGTTTTTGGATTGAAATACAAATATAGGGGAACGGTTCGGCACTTCATCCCATAGCTCCTATTTCCATCCCATCAAAAACAAAGCAATGAAAAGGAATTTGGTTTGTTTCTCATTTTTGTGATTTTTTTCATCAGTGAGCACGCGTGTTAGCAAAAAGAAGCGACGATATTGATGCTGTATTTCTTTGTTATGCGATGAGATGAATATATGTTCAGTGAGATGGAAAATGGAATAGTTCCCCTATATGATTATGCTTTTCTAAAAAAGTTCGTTCAACGCCAAAAGCAAATTATAATCTCCATTTCTACAACATTTCCCACGTGCAGCGACTCCCCCTGTGGTGTGGCGTCCAACCCGGATTTGACTATTTTATTGAAATATAAATAGTACAGTCCGGTTTAATTTGTTTTGCAAATGGCTTCTACACAATGTAGTAGGATCTCTAAACTATCAAAGACAATGAAAATAGTTTCAATTTAACGTATTGCTTTGGAGAATTATCTATTTTTAAAAAGGTGTGGCATCTCACCCGGATTTACCCTACACACCGATTTGGAAAAGATTGATATCGGCACAGTTGCGTTTTTCAGTGATTAAGATTGCCTACAGATTTTTTTTTGTATTTCTAAAAATGGATTAATATTGAGAAATTTGCAAGATAGTTGGGAAACATGTTGAAAATTAAACATAATCATAAGTCTTCTAAATTAAACTAAACATTAATTTTGTATACTGTGTGCAGAAACGGTCTATGTGCCTAAGTGATTTACCTTATCTATGATTTTATTTAATATAAAATATCCTCAATTGTGTTCTACAATGTAGCTACAAGTAAATTTGTGGATAAAATTGGGTATTTTTTAATTGGATCTTGGTACGGATTTTCAGAAACCCATGAAACATGTACTAAAGTGCTTACTGCTTAGTTGTGCGGTTTTCGATGCCTCGCGGTAATCGAGGATATTTTATATCAAATGAGGAAAAACACGTGCAAAGTACCGCTGGTCAGTGAAAAGGTCTCTTGGTGCGGTTTAGCAGAGTCCCTACCATTTGCACTCAAAACACAACAGGCTTTCCGAGCAAAGCCGAATATTTCCTCTCTTTTATAAAAAATGATAAAAAAGCACATAACTCAAATGCTTTTATCTTCAGCTGCCTTGTCTTGTCTCAGGTTTTGTGAGGTAGCTTCTAGTAGAAGATGTCGAGAAAACTTGGAACATTAATTTTACTATGCTTTCTCTCTACATAGACTCTAGAGTGCTGTTAGTTAGCACGTTTGTTCGACCAGACAGCGGAATATTATACCTTCCCTCGTGGCTCCATTAGCTGAAACCTATCCCAACTGCACACACTGCTGCGAAAGCAACTCCATGCTAAAAACATGGCTGGGATCGGATGCTGAAGCGGTCTATTGAATTTCCTTTCATATGAGTACAAGTTGGCTTGTAGTTTATAGCTCTGGGAGCTCAGCTCAACAAACATTGAACTCACTGAACATTAAAATTGTGAGGTAATCGGTTTCCAGTTAGGGGTTGTGATGGCAAGATGAAGCCTACCGGTGAAGGAAAGTATTCCCAATTACCATCGTTATAATACTCCAATTTGACTATGTAACAACACTTGAAAGATCTTACTCGGGATGTGTTGTCCAAGCGCGTCATAGAACTAATTCCAGTCAATGTAGGGACTATCAATAAGGCATTAACTGGAAAACAGTCTCGAGAAACAACTATCCGAACAAAAGCGACGCAGCACTAACAACTTTCTGATAACAATTTTCTGATAAGATAACGACCTCACTGATTGCAAGCCATCGTCTTTTGCAATGAAGACAATCAATTAGTAGATATTAACTATTGCCTCTACTGGAGTCACTCAATTAGCAATGAAGGCGTCTCATACCTCCAGTTTGCCGAAAGTCAGATAGCTGTTGTCACTTTCTATCGCCGTCATTTGCTCTGATTAGGTCGTTAAGTTTTCGGACAGCAGCTGCGGAGATTTATTGCCACTGACATCGTCAGTCATAAATCCGCTTTAAGATAGCGTCTCGCCGCGAGTGTGAAAATAAAAACTGCGATTGAATGGAGTCAAAGCGCGTTGGTTTGTCGGAAAATTTTAAATGATTCATTGCCCTTCGCTGCGTGAACGTACTCCAGGGCGATTGGCTTTAAATTGAAAAGCAAAAAAAAGATTCGTGTTACTTCCCCTGCGGGTAACCTATTAAAGGACGAGCTGTGGAATTTTCTAGGCAATATTTCACTTGAATAGAGTGTACCGGAGTGGAAGAAGGAATATAAAACAGAAAGCTTACTACGCGTGAAGCATACCTCATGTGGGTGCGGACTTTAACGACTCTGACAGGTTTGGAAGAAATACGCAATAAAGTGCAATAACAGGCTTCGGAAGAATGCCACCTCCACTCAAACAACGCGAGCTGACGCCGGAAGAGGAACAGGAGGCCACTGAAGTGGATTTTCCGGAATTTGATAAAAGTATGTGTTGCTTCTTCACGGGTAGAATCCTTGGATTTGGGTGAATTGAGTGAAGCTATTTTTGGCACCATAAGACATTTGATAACGAGGGTATTCCGGATCACTGACAGTTTTGGACCATCCTGCACTTTGGCAAGGTTCATTTCAAGCTCAAATGAAAGTGGAATGTTAAGAAAACTATCCTGAATTAAGCATGTTAGGAAGCTCTTCCCATATACAATTCAGAGTAATATGAGTTTTAGTAATTTTGAAATATTTTTTTTCATATTCATTTGATTTTACGCTAAGCTGACCGCACGCAAAACCAAACGTACAAAAAGTTGTTTCGAGTCCGACTCATTTTTGTCACTCAAAAACTTAATTAATAAATACTTCAGTAATATAATGATTTCGTGCAAGTTAAGAAGCTCAACAAAGATTTTTTCAAAATAAAATACACAATTTATAAAATTGTTCACAAAGAACACACCACAAGAGGGCCTTTATACACAAATATGGACTTGAAAAATATACCTACCAATAGCATGCTTGATAATAAATGATAATAACTATAGTAGTAATTGATAATAATGCCATTTTATTTTAATTCCCCTACTTATTTTGCGTCTTGATAGTTATGCTTATTACGACCTCAACTGTAGGGTCGTCTCATTGTTGATTCTATGATAATATTTTGATAACCCTTTGGATGTGTTGTTTGCATTCCCCTACTCACGGATTAGAGAAATCCTTTTTGATCCTGAAACCCCATTTGCCATTGTTAACCAAGCGTAAATCCACTCACGAACCCAGCTAATATTATCTTTCTTTTGTTCCAGGCCCCGCATTCATCCACGTGCTTCTCCTGAACAAAACAATTCGACTGTTTGTGATCCTGACCTTGGCTGCAATAGTGATCCCGGCCTTCTCCTACCTCTTCTTTTTCTCGCAGGAAATCGGCCACGCTCCCAAACAGCAACTTGTTGGAACATGTGGCCACCCAACGCTGTACCACATCCAATGTGGTTTCGCAAACATTTCCCAGTACGAGTGTCACCGACTCGGATGTTGCTACACGAGCCTTTCCACTTGCTACCATTCCCTGCCCTCAGAGCACCAGTTTCTCTTCGAGGGAAACTGGCACGACGGTGCTTTTCTCACACCAACCAAAAACTTCACCCCTTATCACAAGAGTTCGATGTCCAAAATCCAGGCACATTTAACCGTCGTCAACCAGACCTATTTGGCACTTTCCCTGGAAACGGTAGCCCGAGAAATATCCCGCCAGCATTTAACCGAACCAATGAGCGTTATTGAAACCGACGAGCTCCAAGCGCGCATCTACAGTCCCACGTTTTTCGTCGAAGTGAAGCGAAAATCCAACCAGGAAATTGTATTCTCTACTGCACGAGGTCCTCTTATCGTGTCCGATGGTTTCATCGAGTGGACTCTCCATCTGGGGGTGGACATTCTGTTTGGATTGGGTGAGGCAGTGCTCGAACCCGGGCGAAAATATCTGCTGCTGAATAATCAGAACGCGTCTGCCGTGCCCGTCATCATGGGATACAGTAAGTAGACATTTGATATGAGGCCCCCGATCGGCGGCGACGTTCGAATTGTGCTTTCTGTATAGGCACACGGTTGTGATCGAATGTTACCAATTAGGGAGTTTCATCACGATACACGGAATAAGCGTCCTGGGGCCATTGCTGGCTTGTTTACCAAAACAACTGTTCTTACGATCTATCTACTGCAAATAGTGATTTCCATTCCATCGTTTGACGTTGAAATCCATCGAATTTTGAATTGTGATGTTTTCACAGAAATATAGGTAGTTATGGTAATTCAGAAATTATGTGTACGAAATATGTATACATACGACGCAATTAAAAAGTATGATTTTTTTATGGAAAACCAAGTGACAAGCAAGTCACCATACACGTGAAGGAGTCGTATTGACCAGAATGCAGTGCAATAGTGCACTGCACGGGGAATGTTGGAAGACAAAAGGCACGAAATTCAACAACTTGAACAGCCGCTGAAATCCACGTGGGAAATATGGAAAACGTTCAATTTTTTAAAAACAGTAAAGCTTCATTTACTCAAAGCTTAATTAAATTTATTTGTTTATAATCACAACTTTCTACCCAGAATTCTATATAACAAAAGAGGACGCGACGTTGATCAATTGCACTTCATATATTTCTGAATAGTTGATGATTGAATATGCGGTTTTGTGACAATGGATCGGAGCTTGTTCCGGATGTATCTACCTATCTATAGGCTTGCTATTAAAAACGAATGCGAGAAATATTTGCGCGTAATTCCGTTTTGGTCAGATTACGCTTACGGTGCCACATTGTATCAATTCCCATTAAAATAACGGTAGGGTATCCATTCCATAACAAACGTTTTTTATGCAAAGAGCTTTTGAAAAACGATCCAGTCCGTTTTGTTCGGCAGTGGCGGCATAAATATGCTTAGTGATATTTTTTGCTACTTTGACTACTGATTTTTTAAAATTCCTGTTCTGGTGTTCCACTGCGACCAGTTCTATTATAGCATTACCCGTGTCATTAGTATATAAGTGCATGTCGATCTACTCAGTGCCATTGATAGACAATGGAGTACCGATGTCGATACATTTCTCGGTTTGTTTTTTTTTTTCAGAAGTAAGGAGTAGAGATATCCGATTATCGATCGGTTTCACTGGACGACAAATAAGGAAAAAAAAGTTTTCGCGATGCTTATGTGTTGCATTTGTAGTTCTCGATCTCTAACATCGACTAATTACTGGCGATTAGTTTTTGATTGGGAAAATTCCGAGATTATTTGGTCTCAAAGTAGGAAAGGGATCATCGCTTTAACTGTATTGAAGTCACTTGCATGTTTGCATGTGTACGTGAAAATCGTCTTTGTAAACACTCCGGCTCCAACGTCAGAACCGGTTAGTTGATCGCTTTTTTTTTGTTTGAAAAATACACTTTCTTTCTTATTCACTAATATATTCTAGCACATTCACGTTTCGCGACTATATCAAACTACGCGCGTTTGAAACAGTTGCCCTGTTCTAAGCTGTATCGGGAACTAAAAAACATGACATTCATTTGGCTCAGCTGTGCTGATCGCGATGTGTACACACAAGACTATTGCTCATTCTCTTTTTCTTTTATTCGCTCTCTATTCGCTATTCATTCTATCAACTCTCTGCACTGTGTTATGCTGCATGCACTATCAGGGTGGTTCAAAATTCAAGTTACTTTTATATTATTTATATATATGATTGCATGTTCAGATAAGTTAAAACACTAAGCTATTACGATACTCTAAGTTATTGCGATATCTGTATATGCCCATGAGTGTTTTTCAGGCAAAAATGGCCCTCCCAGGGAAAATGATGAGTAAGGATTTTGAAAACTGTTCAGCAGCATATAAACATAAATGCATATATGAGACGCATCTTGTGACTAAACTCTTTACGCAAATTACATCTCATCCGTCTTATTAAATAAATGAACATATATGCAAACATTTGTATGGAACTTGTATTATGGGAATTCTGAATATAGGGTTATGCGCTAATTCGTCCATGGCACTAGTATCCGTCATATCAAATTCTAAATCACTAAATACTCGCGAATCGTGGACTAACATAATAAACGAATCATCTGGCGAGATAGAAAAAAGTGTACACTACGATCTGCATTCATTTAAATTACATTCCGGTGTTACTTACTTGAAATACGATTAAATTTTACTTTGCGACTGTGGCTTTTTGCACAATTTCCTACGTTATCCGTGCGACGAAGGAAAATCCAGTTCGTTCACTGCTGTAGAAGACGCGCAACACCGTCACCAAAATCACCGTAATTCACTGATTTTCACCGCACTTTTTCTCAAAATTTTCTCACTGCGCACTAAATAAAAGCAATGGTTATTGCTCAAGTGAAAAATAATTGTAAAATAACTACCGGAAGACGTTCAAATGATCTGTTTTTTTTCAAACTTTAGAGCGTTTGAAATTTATTTTCTTCGTCGCCTTGTTTATAGTCGAAAAACGCGTTGCCAAACTGGTAGTTTGAACTGAAATAATCTTATGTTACACATTTGATAATACATCATGCAGTCAATAAAAGTAGGTTTTTCAATTATTTTCCGCTAGCGTAATAAAAGTAAAGTCTTCCAAATAAATATTTTTCATACACACTCGTCATTCATACTAAAATTTTTTACTATTCCAAAAGTTTGAAACAGGAGAAATAATTTCATAATAGAAATTTGTTGGCAGCACTACCCACGTACATGTTAAACATGTGTGTTAGTTGTTTGACAGACTGAGCCATTTAACTGTATGGCAGCACAATCAAAACCATTTTTATGCGGTCGAAATGGACACTAGGACATTTTTGTTAACTGGAATCGAAATACTTTCAAATTTGACTTTAAAAATTGACCGAAATGATAGTTATTCTGCATGAAGTCACAGATAAGTCATCAAGCTATCCAAGAAATGGCTTGAGCTCAGGAACAAAGATTTGCAGTCCTGTTTTAAGTATGGTATATGGTCCTTGTGGTACAGAGAAAGAGAGTACGTAGATGATCAATTTTCCGATTTCAAATATGGAACATGCTCTCTGTAGTACAAAGAACAGAATGTGTTCTAAGCCATATGTTCTTGGTCACCCAAGAAATCCCTGGAGTAAGGCCTTTTGATCTACACGCGTAATTAAAGATCAAATTTCCGGTTTCAAATATGGTACATGCTCTCTGTAGTACAAAGAACAAAATGCGTTCACAGCATATGTTCTTGGTCATCCAAGAAATCCTTGGAGTACGGCTTTTCGATCTACATGCGTAACTGAAGATCAGTTTTCCGGTTTCAAATATGGTACATGCTCTCTGTAGTACAAAGAACAGAATGCGTTCACTGCATATGTTCATGGTCATCCAAGAAATCTCTGGAGCAGAGTTGAACAATATCAACAGCGTAGGCTGATTTGTGACTTCCTTCATTTATCACATATCAGTAGACGAAATTAGCTATCAACTCTGCACTGATATTGTACACTGCTCTGTCAGTCAGTCATAGTGACTGATAGTTAACCAATCTCTGTCACTGATAGCAGAGCAACTTGGCAATAAAATAAACTATCCAGGAGGTATAACTCCGCCGGAAAGAGACTAATTAGCTCTAAGCTGCCGAATATCTTTCTGATATTCCAGCATATAAGAATGTTTGAAGTTGTCAGGTTTAGAAATAAATATAATATTTCATTTGTAATTAGAAGGTGGTAAGAACATTGAACAAAACAGATATGACGAATACGAATTCATCTACAATCTAATTTACGGATTACCAATTATTTTGCTATAATTTAATACCTGGGTTTAAAATTCCTTCTAGGGTAGACAATGTAATGCTGTGGAATATAACTCTTTAGAGTATACTATAATTTGGCAGTATTATGGACAACGTCCATTAAAAAAAATCTGAAATTGAACAAGATAGCCGATGGGAAATATGGCGTTATCAAATGAAACCAATATTTTACATTTTTTATGAATCATCCCAAAATTTGCAACGTAACATGTATTTAACTCCACGCACTGTCCGCATCAATCTCTCAATCTCATGCTAAGGTTGTGGACCATTTCACATCTTAGTTTGACTTGTAGTTAATATTTCACGGTTTAATGTTTACACTAGTTAAAATGGTTCGCAGCCTGAGAATTTTGAACATCGATAGATAATGCTTTTATTTAGTTTCAAACGAGCGGCACGATAATTAAAAATATCGATGGATGGTGAATTTCGCCCAAACAAATTACTAATTCAAGTTTTTCGTCCATGTGTTTTATGGTTATAGAACTTTACCATTTCATCACATGAATATACTTATAGGGCACTGCACGGACTGCTTTGTCTCTTTTTCGCTGCAAAGAAATTAGAAAACAACAAGGCCAGTAAACGTCAAAATTTATGAAGAACGAAAGAGAAAAAAATGTTTCCGTGCAGTGCCCTATTGGCAGGCTTCCACTTTCTGATCTCTGTCAGTGACAGCCGCTTGTTTCAATATCAGTGTGAACTGATAGAGCATTGCATTGATCACTGATTGCTAGGATAAAAAATGACTGTGCTGCGAACAGTGCTATCGATATCACCTAAATTTCTGTAGTGATGGTGACATTAGGCAACTCTGCTCTGGAGTAAGGCCTTTTGATCTACACGCGTAACTAAGGATTAGTTTCCAGGTTTCAAATATGGTACATGCTCTCTGTAGTACAAAGAACAAAATGCGTTCACAGCATATGTTCTTGGTCATCCAAGAAATCCTTGGAGTAAGGCCTTTTGATCTACACGCGTAACTAAGGATTAAATTTCCGGTTTCAAATATGGTACATGCTCTCTGTAGTACAAAGAACAGAATGTGTTCTAAGGCATATGTTTTTGGTCACCCAAGAAATCCCTGGAGTAAGGCCTTTTGATCTACACGCGTAACTAAAGATCAATTTTCCGGTTTCAAATATGGTACATGCTCTCTGTAGTACAAAGAACAGAATACGTTCACAACATATGTTCATGGTCATCCAAGAAATCTCTGGAGTAAGGCCTTTCGATCTACACGCGTAAATGAAGATCAGTTTTCCGGTTTCAAATATTGTACATGCTCTCTGTAGTACAAAGAACAGAATGCGTTCACAGCATATGTTCTTGGTCATCCAAGAAATCCCTGGAGTAAGGCCTTCCGATCTACATGCGTAACTGAAGATCAGTTTTCCGGTTTCAAATATGGTACATGCTCTCTGTAGTACAAAGAATTTGATCACTTTCAGTAGAAAACGGAGCACACCATCAATAACTGTAACTCTAGGAAATCATCCAGTAAAAAAATGTGAAAGGGTTAGAGATTTAGGTGTAATCTTAGATGCCAAGCTAACCTTTACTGACCACTACAACACCATTATCCATAGAGCAACAAATATGCTCAGTTTTATTAAAAGATTTAGTTATAACTTTCAAGATCCTTATACAATTAAAACTTTGTACGTTGCGTATGTCAGATCAATTGTAGAATATTGTAGTATTGTATGGTCTCCGTATATGAAATCACATGATGATCGAATAGAATCAATTCAAAAGCAATTCCTTTTATATGCCTTACGCAAATTAGGGTGGACAACATTCCCACTTCCGTCGTACGAGGCGCGATGTATGCTTATAGATATCCAATCATTGAAAAAGCGTCGTGAGTTTGCCATGATCTCATTTGTGAATGATATTGTTTCGCACCGCATTGATTCCACCAAACTATTGTCTTGTTTAAATTTTTACACTCCTACTCGGCAATTGAGAAATCGAAACTTGTTTGCCACCTGTCATCATCGAACAAATTATGCAAAATTTAGTCCAATGAATCAAATGATGTCTGTTTACAATCAGTATTGTGAAGCAATTGATTTAGCCATGCCTCGTATGAGCCTAAGAAAATATTTTAGGAACATTAGTTACAATAGAACATAGTTATAAGTTTTTTAATGTAGTCTACATTATGTTTGACGAAATAAATAAATAAATTAATAAGAACAGAATGCGTTCACAGCATATGTTCATGGTCGTCCAAAAAATCTCTGGAGTAAGGCCTTTTGATCTACACGTGTAACTGAAGATCAGTTTTCCGATTTCAAATATGATACATGCTCTCTGTAGTACGAAGAACAGAGTGCGTTCACAGCATATGTTCATGGTCATCCAAAAAATCTCTGGAGTAAGGCCTTTCGATCTACACGCGTAACTGAAGATCAGTTTTCCGGTTTCAAATATGGTACATGCTCTCTGTAGTACAAAGAACAGAATGCGTTCACAGCATATGTTCATGGTCGTCCAAAAAATCTCTGGAGTCAGGCCTTTTGATCTACACGTGTAACTGAAGATCAGTTTTCCGATTTCAAATATGGTACATGCTCTCTGTAGTACGAAGAACAGAGTGCGTTCACAGCATATGTTCATGGTCATCCAAAAAATCTCTGGAGTAAGGCCTTTCGTTCTACATGCGTAACTGAAGATCAGTTTTTCGGTTTCAAATATGGTACATGCTCTCTGTAGTACAAACAACAGAATGCGTTCACTGCATATGTTCTTGGTCATCCAAGAAATCCTTGGAGTAAGGCCTTTTGATCTACACGCGTAACTAAGGATTAGTTTTCCGGTTTCAAATATGGTACATGCTCTCTGTAGTACAAAGAACAGAATGTGTTCTAAGGCAAATGATCTTGGTCACCCAAGAAATCCCTGGAGTAAGGCCTTTTGATCTACAGGCGTAACTAAAGATCAATTTACCGGTTTTAAATATGGTACATGCTCTCTGAAGTACAAAAAGCAGAATGCGTTCACAGCATATGTTCTTGGTCATCCAAGAAATCCCTAGAGAACGGCCTTTCGATCTAGGAACTAAAGATCAATTTTCCGGTTTCAAATATGGTACATGCTCTCTTCATAATGGGTACATTACATATTCAGAACAGGCCTTTGGATCGTTGGTTACGCGTGTCGACCTGAAGGCCTCCACTTCCGGTATTTCTTGGATAACCGTGAAGATCTTCCATACGCAGGTTCTATCATATGTACCACAATGGGTACATTACATTTACAAAACAAGTCTGTAGATCATTGGTTACGCGTGTAGACCTGAAGGCCTTTACTTCAGGGATCTCTTGGAGAACCGTGAAGATCTTTCATACGCATATTATACGCATATTATACCATATGTACCACAACGGGTACATTACATTAACAAAACAGACCTGTAGATCATTGGTTATGCCTGTAGACCTGATGGCCTTCACTTCAGGGATTTCTTGGATAACCGTGAAGATCTTCCATACGCACATTATATCATATGTACCACAACGGGTACATTACATTTACAAAACAGGCCTGTAGATCATTGGTTATGTCTGTTGACCTGAAGACCTTCACTTCAGGTATTTCTTGCTAAACCGCAAATATCTTGCATACGCAGATTCTATCATGAGTACCACAATGGGTACATTACATTTACAAAACAGGCCTGTAGATCATTGGTTATGCCTGTAGACCTGATGACCTTCACTTCAGGGATTTCTTGGATAACCGTGAAGATCTTCCATACGCACATTATATCATATGTACCACAACGGGTACATTACATTTACAAAACAGGCCTGTAGATCATTGGTTATGTCTGTTGACCTGAAGACCTTCACTTCAGGTATTTCTTGCATAACCGCAAATATCTTGCATACGCAGATTCTATCCTAAGTACCACAACGGGTACATTACATTAACAAAACAGACCTGTAGATCATTGGTTATGCCTGTAGACCTGATGGCCTTCACTTCAGGGATTTCTTGGATAACCGTGAAGATCTTCCATACGCACATTATATCATATGTACCACAATGGGTACATTACATTTACAAAACAGGCCTGTAGATCATTGGTTACGCGTGTAGATCTGAAGGCCTTCACTTCAGGGATCTCTTGGATAACCGTGAAGATCTTCCATACGCATATTATATCATATGTACCACAACGGGTACATTACATTTACAAAACAGGCCTGTAGATCATTGGTTATGCCTGTAGACCTGATGACCTTCACTTCAGGGATTTCTTGGATAACCGTGAAGATCTTCCATATGCAGATTCTATCACATGTACAACAATGGGTACATTACATTTACAAAACAGGCCTGTAGATCATTGGATGCGCGTGTAGATCTGAAGGCCTTCACTTCAGGGATCTCTTGGATAACCGTGAAGATCTTCCATATACACATTATATCATATGTACCACAACGGGTACATTACATTTACAAAACAGGCCTGTAGATCATTGCCCAAGCAGCACAACTTGTTTCACTACTGAACATTTCACTGTGTTGCAACTATTCGGAAATAAACAATCTTTGCGTAAGTGCTGTCAAATATAACTCTCTTACAATCTGAAAAGCGCAAAAGGTGGAGCCTACAGAAACATCCTTCGATTGCAGTAAAATTGCGAAAATGTTGCAAAATACTACAGCGGAAAAAAATAAAATAGAAATATAAAACTGGATTCGATTTGTGGATCTTGTGATTGATAGTCCTTCACTCTACCACAGCACCATTCAACGCTTCGAAGGGACTGCGTGTTGACTCACCATAAAAACCATACGATTATGAAGTTTTGTACTCAGGTTTCCTGTTACTTGATTGCACCATCACCGGAAAATATTGTGAGTTGTCAAAACGTTGAACGATTCTAAATTAAACATGAAGACACACTCAACTTAGCTGCAACTTAATTTAAACAAACAAATAAATTTTGGAAGACGCATTGAAGTTACATGGTAAAAAATATGCAACTTGATGATTTTGTTCCGTGTTTGCAACATAAAGTGCAGTATTCTTTGGTTGTTTTTTTTTTTTTTCAAATGTCAAACACGTACTGCATTGCAATGTTAATGAAACATTGATCACAACTCGATCGTTTTTAACATCTTAATGCAACTTTTTCGTGCTTTGATGTTTTCCAATGCCTTTAATGAAACTGAATAGAAACAACGTGCTTTTGGAAGATGTTGCGTGTGCTACTTGGGTGGTTACGCGTAAAGATCTGAATGCCTCCACTTCAGGTGTTTCTTGGATAACCGCGAACATGCTTCATACACATATTCTATTCTATGTTTCACAATGTACACATATCATATTCAGAACAGGCCAATATTGATTGAATTTATGTTATTTTTATTTAACACGGTATGATACCGCATAAAAAACTAATTTGGTGTACTTGTAGAAATCGCACACCAATACCAACAGATTTATTTGACAGCAATCCATCGAATTTTAGACTGGACGAATGAAAATTCTCATGGACGTAAACAGATTTTCATAAGACAAATTTAAAAATTTTGAAGGGTGTTTTTGATTGCCGATTCTTAATAAACTATGATTTGTTCAATGCGCTAATAGTACACAATGAAAACTAGGAACTCTAAAATACGTGTTACATACTACTGAGTTAGAGTAAGTAGTTGGGATAGCGTATAAATTAGATTTGAAAACCAAGCACTACCTACTACGACGGCAATTAGCTCACTACCCTAAATGCATGTTGAGAAGACATTCGGTCGAAAGTGTCGTCCGGCTGAACTGGTCATTTTGTATATTTTCAAAACGTTAACGGTAGATTTTTTTTCACCTTAAAAAAAATATGAACTTCCCCAGAAAATTCTTCAAGTTTTTTCCAGAATATTTATTTGGAATTTTTTTTTTTCATATTTTCCACAGGAATTGCAATTTTCGAGATCTCTTTGGAATTACCAAGAGGAGCTCCTTGGATTTACCAAGGAAAATTGTTTGGGATTTACATGAGAAACTCTTCAGAGTTTTCACTGGAAGCTGTTCCAAATTTCTACAGGAAAATATTCAGAATATCCACGGAAAGTTCCTATTGAGTTGCTGTTGAGTATTCTTTGAAATTTATACAGAAAATTGTGACTGGTAAAAGGGATGCCTTAACGATTAGATTGTTTAAGACGGCTAGTGTTTTATCCTTTATTAGATTAATTTTTTTTTTTGCAAGGATAAGTTCATCACTAGAGGGCGGGTTGGGCTAGTCAACTTAAAAACCACGGAAATATGCTCGGAATTTTTGAGGATGTTTTTTGGATTTCTGCATTTCTATTTTCGATAAGAAATTCTTGAGAAATTCCTTTGACCGAAAGCGACCGCGGCCAGACTGGAAATTTTGCCGAAAAAGCTGTTTGCCCTAACAGGTCGCCTTGCCGAAACGATCATTGGCCAAAAATGCCGTTTAGCATAAAAAGATTTTAGACAGAATGGGCCATTTGGTCATACGGCCAAATGTCAATGACTGAACGGGTAATATTGTCAAAAATGGCCACTCGGTTAGCTAAATGGCCTTTTCGTCAATTGACCATTAAACAAAATTCCGTAGCCTCTATAATTTTAAATCGATACAGGCCTTTAGACCAAAAGACATCCAGCCAAATACCATTTAGCAAATCTAAAAGTTTAACGGAAACTGTTATCAGGTCAAAACTGATTTGACCGAAAATGTAGTTTGTCCGAAAGCGACGTACAGCGAAAAGGAACATTTGGCCGGGCTTGTAAAAAGTAGTTGGCCCTAACAGGCCATTTGACTAAAAATGCCGTTCGGCCGAAAAAGTCATTTGACTGAATGAATCATCTGACCAAAAACGACTTTCGGTAAGAATTCCCAGATAATAGAGAAATAGAATTGTTTTTCTGTTATGCGATGCCTATGCGCACAAATTTAATCGTATGCTAATCGCGAAAACGCTTTTTACTTACAAAAGTGGAGGCGATATATGTATCTTTCATATCCGACGTTGCACGGTAGTGTATGCAATGTGTACAACTTTTTTGTTATTATACATTGCGATATAGTTTGTGATAACAAGTTCTGTTTGACAGATAATCCGATTTCATTTGAGTTTGTTTGCAGGAATATGCGATGTCAACAAATGAAACTGGAATTCGTAAAATAGCCTACTGTTCAGGAAAAAATATAAATAAACTGATGAGCTTTGCTTCACAATGCGATTTTGATAAAATTTGGATCGGTAAACGATTTTAAACGTGCATTCTTATGCGATGTGGGGTCGTCTGGGTTGTCGTTTGGCAGAAAGCGCCATTTGGCCCAAAAATGTTCTTTCTGCAACCTTCTTTGAAAAGTGTCATACGGCTGAATTTATTACTTTGCCAAAATCAAATATTATATATTAACTTTAAATATTATATATTTACTTTAAAATCTTTGCCAAAATGGTGTTTAGCCCAATAGGTCGTTTGACAGACAATGCCGTTTGAATGAAAGGGTCTTGTTGCAGAAATGTCATTTCCGGGCCAAATGACCATTCCTATCAAACGGCATTTTCGATCAAATGATCTATTCGATTAAATGATTTTTTTCAGCTGTATGTCGCTTTCGGTCAAACCATTTTTGACCTGACAACAGTTTCCTTCAATTCGGCTTAATGGGATTTGGTTAAATGACTTTTGACTTAAAAGCCAGTATCGACTTAAAAAGTAGAGAGGTTACGAAATGTCGGTCATTAGGCCAAACGGATGGATATTTTTGACTAAATTACGTGTTCAGTAATTAACATTTGGAATTATGACCAATTGGCCTAAACCAAGGCCCAAACGATCTGTTAGGGCAAATTACTTTTTCGGCCAAATTACCAATTCGGCCGTATGCCACTTTCAACCAATGGAATTTCCCAAGAATTTCTTATTGACAATACACTAGTCGTTCGATAACTGCAACATGTTTTAGTTTCATTTAGCACAGGCCGTTCGATAACTGTGACGCATTCTAGACGTCAAATGATTTTCAGAAGACGTCAGATGCAATAGAGTGCACCAATAGTGTGCAGTGCAATGCAGCTATCATCGACTTTGAAATCGTTTTAAAGTTCAGCTGGACGATAACTGCAAAACTGATGTAAGTTTCAAATTGCAGATAAAGCCTTGTAGTTAAATGACTTCCAGTTTTCCGTGAATTTACGAAGATTTTCCTGTAGAAGTTAAGAACAATTTATCGTGGAAATTCTGAAGTTTATCATGTAAATTGCGACGAATTTATGCTGAAATTTCAAACAAAGTGCTTCTCTTGGTAATTCCAAAGATTTCTCGAAACTTCAAAGTAGTTCCCGTGGAAAATTCGAAAATAATTTCCAAATTCAGGAAAAACTTAGAATTTTATGGAGAAGTTCATTAGATTTTTCATGTGAAATTCAAAAGATTCTTTCTTTGAAAATAAAAATCTTTAAGAAACGTAATAAAAAAATCGCTACGCCGATTCAAGCCGCCGCCGCCACCGACTAAAAAGGCTTTCAAAGTGACGCTGCCGCCGACGAATATCGGACCGGTGCACACCTCTACCTCCGGGGATACAACCAAAATCGGCCAATTTCAAAACATCACAAACCATGGCAATATGAGTATTAAACTTCAGCATTTTGCAAGACGAGTAAGATTAGGACGCCCAAATATGATATTGGCCATCTTGGGGCCAGTTCCGAGGCCCTTGGGGACGCCTCCCGGGGCACAAGAATTGGCCAATTTCAAAATATCATAAACTATGGAATATGGGTATCAAACTTCAGCATTTTGGAAGACGAGTGGAATTGTGACATCCAGATATGATTCTGGGGAAATTGGCCACACTGTTGTTCCATACCCGTAATGCTGGGTAGACACCTTTACGTGGTGTGTTACGGAGTAAGATCTACCACGGTTACATTGCCAGCTACAGGCAAATCCTGACCCAACGAATACCTTCCTCATTATCTAACTCCGTGGTACTTATGAGGGTGTCGCTAAGTCGGTGGCCTCTCGTTAAGTAAGTACTACATCAACACTTCCTTCTTCTCCTTAGTTAAGGTGAAGATGGGCGTGGCCAGGAGTAGTAATCCTCATGCTTTTGTTATTTTTGCTTAAGACTGGAATCAAGGATAACTCCCCTTCTTGATTTCTGATAGCATTCTAGATAAGGATCTCAAAAGTAAAACATGAATATCACTAGTGTCCAATCTACGAATTATTCCGTAACAATGATAATGCTAATGCTAAAAATTGGCAACCCTGTTGTTCCGAGGCCCTTAGAGAAACCTATGGGGGAACCAAAATCGGCCTTTTCCAGCATCTGCAAATCAAAATTATTTTATTGCATGGGAATAATCCTAATCCGTAATCCTTACTAGATGTCATGATTCTTCTTGTCTTGCGAAATGCCGATGCGTGATTTCCATAATTCCATAGTTTCTGTTTTTTTTTAAAAGGCTGTTTGGTGCTTCCAGAGGCTTTCCCAAGTGCCTCGTAACTGACTCCAAGGTGGCCAATATCATATCTGGATGTCATACATTCACTCTTCTTGCAAAATGCTGAAGTTTGACACCCATATTTCCATAGTTCGTGATATTTTGCAAATGGTTGATTTTGGTGGTTTCGATGGCATCCCTAAGGGTCTCGGAATTGGCTCCAGGGTGCCCAATATCATATATGGATGTCATAATTCCACTTGTCTTCCAAAATGCTGGGGTTTGATCCCATTTTGCCATATTTTATGATATTTTGAAATTAGCCGAATTTTGTGCCCCGAGAAGCGTCCCCAAGGGCCTCGGAACTGGCCCCAAGGTGGCCAATATCATATTTGGATGTCATAAGTTTGATACCAATAAGGCCAATGTTTGTGAAATTTTAAAGTTTGCCGAATTTTATGCCCCGGGAGCCGTCCCCAAGAGCCTCGGAACTGGCCCCAAGGTGGTTCTTCAAATTGTTCTGGGATCCAGATCAATTGGTCTACAAGGTCAACTATGCCTAGAATCCATCGGATTCAACCAACCATGTCAAGGGCTCTAGCCTTGCCTATTATATGCAGTCTAATTTAGTTTGATGCAGATGTTCTATATTCTCCAAATTGTTCTGGAAGTAGTTGCAACATCACAGCTCAACATGATGCGCAATTCTTGTGCGTCTACTATCAGAATGTCAGAGACTTGCGCACGAAAACGGTGGATTTGAAATCACGATTGTCGGTTTATAATTACGATATAGTAACAAAATCCATTTTTAAGTGAACATTCTTGTTTTAACGGAACTCATGAACTGATTGCCTACCAAACCTAGTTGCTCAGTAATTTACTACTATTGGTATTTTGCGTACACGACGGAATAAATTATTCCCCGTGGGACAGTTCGGGGTACAAGTAAACTTAGTAAAGCTCGTGTAATAAACCATCCATTTTGGTCGTCTGCTGACAGGAAAGAGAGGATTCTGCTCTTTTTTCGTGGTGCAGTGGCTGTTTATTGTTTTCGCCTTATTGAAAGACGCATGCTATGATGCAAAATAAAGCGTCGCCTCAGATGATTATCATTCCGTGCGTCAAATATCAAAGTGCTTGCGCCTCTGCTAGACGAATAGCGCAGAATTATTTATGAACGATTTAAATGAAGTGTTACGTCTGTTTGTCTGTGAATGTAGTTTCTAAATAAAAGTAGTTTAATGTACACTATGTTTTTATAGTGTGTAATAAACTTTAATTAGTGTTTCGACCTGAAGATTGGTGTTTTGTGGGACTGATGTTCATTTTGGATGACGAAAATCCCCTTAAAGGATTTGTGTTTTGGACTGGGAGTTCACTGGCGGTTTTGTGAAAACATAGCTCACGGTCCGGAAGGAACCCGACAGTGGCGGTGTGCTGATTGCTGTGAAAGGGGAAGGATTGTTTGGCCGAAACCCATTCGGCCGAAAGCCATTTGACCGAAATCGTCATTTATCCGAAAAGGTCATTTGGCCGTAAGGGTCATTTGGCCGAAAAGGTCATTTGGCCGAAAGGGTAATTTGGCGGAAGGATCATTTGGCCGAAACGGTCGTTTGGCTGAGGGATCGTTTGGCCGAATAGGGTCATTTGGCCGAGTAGGTCATTTGAAAAGTGAGAAATTAAGAATGAGAAGAGAGACGACTCACTTCTCACTCAACATTTCTCACTTCTCGCTGTAAAAAGTGAGAAGCGCGAAGTGAGTGGTGAGACATCTCATTACTCACTATGCGCTCTTCATGTTTTACAGTGAGAAGTGAGAATTGACCAAGTGACCTATTCGGCCAAATATCCTATTCGCCCAAATGACCCTTTCGGCCTAATGATCCTTTCGGAAAAATGATCATTTCGGTCAAATGACTCGGCCAAACGACCCTTTCGGTCAAATGGCCCTTTTGGTCAAACGACCCTTTCGGCCTAATCACCATTTCGGCCAATCGACCCTTTTGACCAAACGACCCTTTCGGCTAAATGACCCTTTCGGCCAAATGACCCTTTCGGCCAAATGATCCTTTCTGCCAAACGACCCTTTCGGCCAAATGACCTTTTCAGCCAAACTGCCCTTTCGGCCAAATGACCCATTCGGCCAAACAACCCTTTCGGCCAAACGGCCCTTTCGCCCAAATTAATTTCGGCCTAATGGTCTGTTCAGCCAGATGGTATATTCGACCAAACAACTTATGGTCTAGTGGCATTCGTCCGAATGGGTTTCGGCTAAACGACTCTTCCCCGCTGTGAGCATGAGCATGAGCATGATTGACCGCCCACGGTTGCTACTCCGTTATTGGCAGGCCAGCTGTCATTACACAGAGAACCAACAGATAAAGTTTGGGACTAACATCATCTTCAATGTGTAAGAACTGATGACCCAAAAAATAAGCAATACCAGCGCCGGCCGTGTCCGAATGCAGGTCAATTAGGGAATATGTAGGAAACTGTTGACGTGATACTCGCTTTGATAGAAGCCCACGAGTTATCTGCACTTCCACGAGAGATCACTGGGATATTGGATATATGGGGTAGGGAGTGTGGCAGGGTTCGTTTTGGTAAACGGTATGCCGTGTATAGCGTGTAGTTTGATTGATGAAAACAGTACTAAATTTTTTTTTAAAGGCCGTACAAAGCAGAACAAAATTTCGGTGATCGGCTGATAGTTCTGCTTACCGCACCAAGCAGAATAAAACTATGATGACCGGCCGATCGTTCTTCTTACTGAAGAAAACATGTCTAGATGCGATTTAAACTTTTACTTTCTAATTCATTTACACACACGCACGAAGCAGAACAAAATTTCGGTTACCGGCCGATCGTTCTGCTTACTGAAGAAAACACGTCTGGACGCGAACTCCGATCGTTCTACGTCCAATACGAAACACGAACAAATCTACACTTCCGGCTAAACGACTCTTCCCCGCTGTGAAACATGAACTGAATTGTTTCGAGATGACCCTGAATGAATGCAATGAGTTTGAAAAAGTCGTATTGTGCGTGAAAATTCTAAATCAATCCGTATTCATAAGGAATAATTTTTGGCTTTTGCGCCATTTTCAAATGTTGGTCGAAATATGTATCTCCATGCTTTATCTATGAAGGTGAATTGCCCGCGTGGTTGAAGTGATTATAAACCACTGGAACAGTCTGGGAGATGTACACAGAAAATACTATTTCAATGATCGTTGTTCCATAAAATAACAAATTAGTCACCGCGAGACAATTATGCGTAGAAATTAAGCAGTTGGAAAAATAGACTTGATGTTGTTTTCATTGATTTTCCGAACAAAGTTCAATATCTGTGAGAGTTTTCGACAGATATAGGGTTTCTTACCCCATTCCCGGCCTAACATGCATACGACTGCATTATTTAATTGATATTTATGACAGGAAGCAACTTTTCCTGAATTTCGTGGGCCGAGCAATACTGCAAAGGGGTTCACTTCTGCTTAAAAATAGCTTTTCTTGGTAAACATCGTTTGAAAAAGCTTTCATTTGATTTAAATTAACGATGTGCAGCACTCATTTCAGTCATAGCGATTGCATATCCGGCCCACATCCAACCCAGTTCCCGGCCTAAGCAAAATTTCGCTCAATCTCTCAACATCTTACTCTCATTCTCTCTCGGAACGGTAGAAAATGCGACGTAAACAAAAATATGCACGTTCAACGCCGACATGATGCCAGATGGTATTATTTATAATAATTTTTATTTGGTTGAAAACATATATTCACTCATCCAAATTACTTCCAAACGCTTAAAAACTATATTTTTTCACTTTTTGAAATCGACAGAATTATAAATAACATGATAGCGTCAACTAATTAGATAGTTTTCCTATGAACGATGAAGGATTTTTGTCATACTAAAAAAGACTCCTGGCCTTCTGGCAGCACGGTGCGGCTAGAAGTGAATTTTTGTTCGGTTTGAGGATACATTTTTAAATGTATTCTAATATGTTTATATTAGTTCTAGTGAAACGAACAAATAGAAAAGATTAAAGTGCGCGAGTTTAGAATTATTGTGTGGTGATTAACAGATTGAAGCAATGATTGTATCGAGAACTGTGACGTTTTTCAGGTAGGTGTTTATATGAAAATACCGTTTTGTAAAAGTGGAAAGATTCACTCCGGCTCAGTGGTGTAGCAACGGAGAGTGATTGTTCGGAATGCACATTTTTATTTTCTATAATTGGACCAATTAGGAGTGAAATAAATGGTATAAAATATAGAGTATTGTGCGAAATAAATGGGATACTTTTTAAAAATTATCAATCATAAACCTACGGCTTCCAAAAAGTGTAAATCCTTAGTTTTCTGTGCAGTGAGCCGGGAATCGGGTCCATAGGCCCAAGTAGTGATTTACCCTGCATCAAAATAGACTGCTCTATGGTAAAAAGCCAAAATCCACAAAAACTAACACGGGACAATTATGCGTAAAGGGGCAGCGAAGCATACGGTCATATTTTATAACATTCAAGGGAAAATTCACATTTTCCTCAATGGAAAATCGGGATTTGTGTTCGTTTTCTCCAGTTACAATTTTAATACATTTGTTAATTAGTTATCTTCATTGATTTTGAGGATGATTTATATGTTTACTTGACTTATCAAATTGTAATGTAAATAGGTAAAAAGTTGTATATATTCCAACGCTCGACTTCTTGAGTCATATTATTGTTTTATGTTAAATTACTTGATCTTGCAAATTTAAAAAAATATATAATTTATTACTTTCTTTCTCAGACATGAAAACCAATCAATTCAACGGTGTCGTTTTTAACACTCCCGGGCTCACCGAGGTGGAAATCGTACGTTCGCGCCTCATCGTTATTCGTGCACAATTCCTCGGCCGCTTCGAACTGGAACTTCTACCCGGTCCCACCCCCACCGACCTGCATCGCCAACTCAAAACTCTCACTCAAAACCACTACCAGCCACCGTTCTGGTCCTACGGAGTTCACGTTTGCGATGAATCGCGTAACACCACTCTCGCCAGCGTTCGATCCAGCATCGAAACGATGCTCTCCGGTGGCATCATCTTCGATTCGCATTGCCTCAACGACGACCTGTTTTGGCTGTCAAGTTCGATGTCCATCACTTCGGAGCTTGAAGAAACGATGCAACTGTTATCTCGCAATAGCAAACGATTCGTACCGTCGGTTGTCATGGTGTTGGAGCCTACGGGTAGCTCCGCCTCTTCTACCGCCCGAATCAACGGACTACTGCTTCGAAGCGCTTATAACATCGCGTCCTATCGAGGAATCGTACGAAACCGGACCACTGTCTACTTGGATTGGCGCACGGAGCGTCACGAAATGACTCTGTGGCTTCAGCAGGTGTGGTCCAGCATTCAGAACTTGAATGCTTCGGGTTACAGCTTGAAGGAGGGATCATTGCGGGACGATGGTAACAAGACCTACCCTAGTAGAAGCCAGCTAACGTATCTTCCGGAAGGGTTGAACAATTCTATACCCGATTTGATTCGGTGGGATACGAAGCTATCGGATAGTATGGAAACGGTGGTAAAGAGTCAGAACCAGATGGGACCGATGATGACACGAAGAGTTGAAGAAATGGTTGAGGAGGGAAAGCTTTTGATTACGGGGGCGTATGATTTAAGGACTAAGGCAGCAATTGTGGCCCAGAATGTATCCGGGACGTGGATTTCATTAAGGAATGAGGTGAATCGTGCGATTGGGTTGTCAGTGGCTGGGTTGAGTTTCATTGGGACTCCAATTTGTGGAAATTCAAGAGACAACGTTACGGAAGAGTTATGCATCAGGTGGTACCAATTTGGGTCACTGCTACCATTGTTCAAAGTGTCGGACGATAGGCTGCCGCATCGATTCAGCAAATTTGCTCAACGAATTATGATGTCTGCCATACGGAAGCGGTATGCTTTGATGGAGTATATGAATACGTTGATCGTGTTGAATGCCGCTTTTCTAAGGCCTATGTTCTATCACTACGAAGAGGCTAGAAACTACACGGCAGAGTTGTGGGAGCAGTTCATGTTGGGGGATGCTCTACTTGTGGCTCCCGTACTGTTGCCACAAATGACGCAGATCGATATTTATTTCCCAGAAACGTTTTATGAGCTATGGGCCGGAGACGAGCTGCCTACGAACGATGTGCTTCAGTATGCCGTAGTGGAGTCCGATTTGCCGATGTTCGTTCGACCTGGGTACATAGTTGGATTGCGGCAGATCTCGGACGAAATTTTGGGGGTCGACGAGGCTCGACTTCAACCGCTGTTCCTTATTGGAGCACTTGGGTGTAACGTTCGGAAGACGAAATGTGATGCTTCAGGAATGCTGATGTTCGAAAAAGGATTCAGCTTGGAATTTCGCGCTGCACTAGAACAAGTTAGTAATTTGTCTTAATTTGTGGTACCAAAATTTCAAACACCTTTCTTCCAGGAGCTCACTGTTCGGATTCGACTAATTGTGGAAACTGAATCGCTTAAAGACTTGGCTTGTTCATCTGAACAAAGGTCTTTTTCCGGAGAAGTATTATTTATTCAACTTTACGGGCATCCGAACCGAACTATACCCATATCTGAAAATCTTAATTTTGATCTATGTCAATTAACAGAAATAACACCCGAAACCGTGTACAACTTTCCAAATAATAATATAATACAAGATATCTCATAATAAACTTTCCGCGAATTTGTTGCACAGCCGAAATTCAAAAAAATCAGTCGTTATTAACAACATCTCTTCTACGAAATCAACCCAAAACGCATTGCATTTTACGTTTCCCTTCAAAGCATCCGAACGCAGCCCCTCCATAATTCCTCCGAAATACGTTTGAAATGTTTGTTATAATATGATATATCATATCTCATCATTTTCTCCCGCTGTTGCATGAAACGGCATCACTTTAAATATCTTCATTATTTCATTCTTAACATTTACATTAATGCTGTCCAATAAGTAGCTCGAAGTAGCTCGAAGTTGTTCCCGTCCTGCTCGTTCTTTTTTGTCAACAAATGGGCATGAGCAGGACAGGGAGAAACTTCGAGCCAAGATTTTTTTATGTACAGGTTATCCAACTTGTCAATATTCCCAACTCAGCCATCTTAGATTTTTGTATGTAATTTATGCTCGTTTGTTTACGTTTTGCACTGAAAATGTATGTTTCCCCCCCGCGCTGGTTATTTCCATCTACTGACGAAGTCGGATAACGTGTACATAAAAAAATGTTGCTTCGAGCTACTTCAAGCTCTCATTGGACAGCACTATTCTCTCAATAAAGAAGACAGCAATCAAGTAAGTTGCGCTTCATTTGACTTGGGATCCAACCACACCTCACGTAATCGTGCTGATTTATGATGACAGGAGATTGATTGACCTATATGAGAATCTATTTATTCCTCAATATGAGAAGGCGTACAAAGTCACTGTCAATGTGTTGAATGGATTTGGAAGATTTCGTTTGATTATCGTAAGAGACCAAATCCCCTATTTGGACTTTTCATTCATATTGGTCAGACCGGTCTGCCCGAAGAACTTTTTTTCCATAACTTAACTTATAATTGTTTGACTTAGTTATTTAAGTTCCTGCAGCTGTTGTGGCTCGAAAGACTAGATGATTGAGCATCACGGGTTGCACAAGCTATTTTTTGCAAATTGGCTTTAATATGATAAATCTGTACCAAACAAATCAATAAGATTTCATGTTACTTTAACTACTGTTTTGTTGGTTTTTCATTAAATGAAGAATAAAAATATAAAAATTGAGCGTAAAATAAAAATGGAGGCCTCCGACAGCACCCAAATTAGTGTTATAATTAATATTATGCAATTCATTTGTGTTACATAATGTTAATTAAAGCACCCATTTCGTTGATATGAAAAAGTAGGCCGATTTATCACTCAAAGGCGAACTGTAAACCAGTTATTATGATCAGGAATTGCAAAAAATCCATTATAGCACTCATTCGGGTGCTATAGGGAAAAACCAAAATCAGAGCAGTAGTTACATGATGACATAGTGTTGAATTAGTTTGGGTAGGTGTACAAATAGTGTATTCTCTGCGTCGCGTAATAAATTAAATAGTTTGATGGTCATCACATCAACATTCTCCAAGGGCAGGTTCAGCACTTCATGGCATGTCGAGCTATGCAATGTAGCACTACAGTATCCCTCCGCTTATCCGGACCTCACTAATCCGACGACTCGCTAGTCCGGATCTCGCTAGTTCGGAATTTTTCGGTTGAAAAAGTATCAACACCCATTTAAACACATTATGCTGTCAGTTTTTAAATTTGTACTGTGATTATGTTGTGGTTCATTTGTATGGATTTGACAGTCGGATTAACGAGAGAAACCTCAATAGTCCGGCCATACATTTGTCGGATTAGCGGGGGTATACTGTATAACATGAAATCTGATTGTTCTCTGCAGCAACTCCAGTTGGCTTCATACAAAGTGCAGATATCACGGCAAAGTAGCTTTAACAGGTTTGAGAGCTTGAGTTAGTTCACCTACCGACAAATAGTAGTTTGTGCAACTAGTTGCAAAAAGATGATTTTTCCAGCACGAGTTGAACCTTACTACGATAAATACTACGAGTGCTGAAAAAATCGAGTTTTGCAACGAGTTGCACACGCTATTTTTTGCAATGACGAAAAATGGGCTTTAATATGATAAATCTGTACCAAAATAGTACAATTTTATTTACTTAACATGACCAATCTTGCCAAAAAATCATGTTACTGCAGAAAACAAACAGAATCCATGTTATCGTGCCTCATTGTGTGCTCGACAGACAATAAGGCGATAGATAAACCTTCCTTTGGAGAATTTGATGTCATGTCCATCAAATTATTTCATTTATTACGTGACACCGAGAATGCACTATTTGAACACTCACCCAAGCCAATTCAGCTAAATATGGTCATGTAACTATTGTTCTAATGCTGGTTTTCCATTATAGCACCCAAATGAGTGCTTTAATGGATTTTTTGCAATTCCTGATCATAAAACCTGGTTTACAGTTGTCATTTGAGTGATAAAACGGCCTACTTTTCCATACCAACAGAATAGGTGCTTTAATGACCATTATGCAACTCAAATGGGTTGCATAATATTCATTATAGCACTCATTTGGGTGCTATAATAAAAAACCTACATTGGGACAGTAGTTACATGACTACATTTAGCTGAATTAGTTTGGGTGAGTGTTTAAATAGTGTACTCTAAGCGCCTCGTAATAAATGAAATGGTTTGTTGGACATAACATCACAATTTTCCAAAGGCAATTGCATCCATCGCTTCATAGCTTTTCAAGCAATGCAATTTGGCACGATAAGATGGAATCTTATTGTTCTCTGCCGCAACATAATTTATAGGTATGAATGATCATGTGGAGTAAATTCGATTGTACAATTTTGGTAAAGATTTATCATATTATAGCCCTTTTTTCGTCATTGCAAAAAATAGCGTGTGCAACTCGTTGCAAAACTCGATTTTTTCAGCACTCGTAGTATTTATCCAACTCGGCAAGCCTCGTTGGATAAACGTACAACTCGTGCTGAAAAAATCATCTTTTTGCAACTAGTTGCACAAACTACTATTATGCAAACCCATTTGAGTTGCATAATGCTCATTATAGCACTCATGTCATTGGTATGGAAAAGTAGGCCGTTTCACCACTCAACTGCCAACTCAAAACCAGGTATTATGATCAGGAATCGCAAAAAAATCATTGTAACTGAAATTTAATTTGGATTAAAGCTTCAAATCGCTCAGAATTTTTTTGATGGGCCCCTTCAACTCACAGAACCGTTTGTGCATGGATAACATGCTATTCCGCGTTTCTTGGAATCAGTCACCAACACCTTTTTTTCAGAATTCAGAACGGACGAATTTTGCAGCAAAGTATCTCCGGAAGAGAACTACTACGTCACGTACCTTTTCACAGTTTCATGTATTTCCGGAAAATTTGTAATTTGATAGATGGCTAAGAGCATGAAGCAACACGTATGATTAATTACGATGATGATCGATTTTGGCTGTAGCGTGAACGTCGTAAAATATGCTTCTTTTGCAAAGATTCATTCATGCGCACATGCAATTGTTGGAAGTGAGCTGCACGGTGAGTCCATACTGTCTGTAACCGCATATTTGTCCCATATTTGCTGGATTTCCTATTTTTATGAATATGTGATTATAGACAGTTATGGTGATAAATGCAGGCGAAACTAATCGAGATTTTTTAAACGGACAGCAACATTTGAAATACCGAAAATACCGGTATTTTCATCTCTAATACCGGTATTTTCGGTACTCACCGCACGTGATACCGGTATTACCGGAAGTAGCACACATATTGCAAGTTAGTTGCCGCAACTTATATGTGATCTATTTCGTCACTTTTGAGATGCTGCAACCAAATCTGTGCAAAGTGTGCTACTTGGGAAACTGATCGGACAGTTCTAGCCAGGGGTGATTCTTCTTCTGCCATGCCCGCAATGTATCCTGAGCCCTGTAAGGTGGATCCTTGTCCGCTTGGTGTGCCAAGAACTTGTCGAACAATTCACGTTGCAACGCGTTGTTACGGATGCTGCTCACCGGAATTGTAGGGTAAAATGTCCTCGTGACCAGTCCCGGAATAGCGTACAAACTTCGACTGGCTTCCTGGTTGCCCAAAAGGGCCACGGTCTCTGTCTGGGCTCGGTTGTACGGGCAGTCCCGCTGGTTAATCTACACCTGATAGAAAGTGTACATCTTCTTTTGCGCTTCCTTTGCTGTATTCGGAGGTGCAGGTGAATCTTCATTAGTCGACGTGAAGGTTGTCTCGCTCTAAATGCTCTTGTTTTGCGCAGGAAAATCGCGCTCGTACACTCAAGCTAGCCAAGGAAATAGTATTACCGCTCGATAGCCAAACACACACTAAAATCACAGTTAGAGCTGTGCGCCGCCGCGCCGCACCGCGACCGCCGACGATTTTTAGGCGCCGCTGCAACTTTTTGATCGTGCCGCCGGTGAATTTTAGGCGAGCCGGTGAGATATTTTGGTCTTGGGGGCTCATATTCCTCCTTCGATTTGTTAGAAGAAAAATTCCGTTAAAACCCTTACATATATGTTTGAAAAATTTCGGCTGCGCCGCTGAAATAACATGTACATCAAGCCTCTTTTGACGTATTACTTTTTTATTACTTTTACATATTACTTTTTTTTTTCATTTAATGCATGGATCTTTGGATTCTTTGAAATATTATACATTATTATAGCAATCCAAAGACCCAGGGGGCAAGACACTACGTTTATTAGCTGAACTTTTGTGATGAATATGTTATTGCCAAATGTTTCAGGTCTTTCAAAATTTCCCTGGAGCTTAGGCTTTCACACCTCCACATGTAAACTAATATATTTTGGCCTTGTGGTATGGTACATGCTTCCAACTGATAATATATCAATATTCCTAGCGAAAATATTTCCGAAATCTCGGCTGTTGGAATCTCGGCAAAAGTTTTGCCGAGATCTAAAAAATAATTTAAGTGTGTATGTTTCATTCAAGAATTCCCTAAAGTATAGGCCTTATCGTCTATACGCATAATGAAAGATCTATTAGCTCTTTTTAGAAATGAAACATGCTTTTAGTGATCATGTGATTCAAATCGATTTTGAACTGAATGCATGTTTCATTCCAAGGAATCGATAAAAAGTCCAAAAATGAAAGTACAGGCCCTCAAGTCAATACAGGTAACGAAATATCTATCAGCATCTTTAAAATATGGAACATGTTCTTTATTTGAATCAAATTCTATTTTAATTGAGCTTTCCGGCCAACAATTTTCATTCGCTTAATCGATCCTTCAATTTTTGAACTTTCTATCTATTTCAAAAATTAAAACAAAAATCGAACAAATGTTGAACCAACATCAGTTCAATTTTTTAAGCCGGTTCATACGAGCAGCGCTTTTTCATCTTTTGGTTCCGGTTTTTAAAATTTATTTATTTATTTATTCTTATCCAAAAATAGGCTTAAAATAGCCCCTATGATGTTGGGTTAAAAAAATGAGTTCTATGGAAACGTTAACCTTAAATAAGGGGGCATCCACAAAGTACGTCACGCGCTTAGGGGGGGGGGATTCGAGAAGCGTGACAATGCAGACAAAAAAATAGAAAAATAATACATGAAGCATGACGGTCAATTGAATTCCTGTTCCATTCCAAGCCACTCAAGTTGTTTTTTTTTAATTGGGGTACAGGTGTTCAAGTCAATACGCATAACGAAAGATCTATTTGTTTCTTTCAGAAATGAACATGCGGTTAGTGATCTTCTTATTAGCATTACATATCTCACTGGGACATTACTGACTCACAGCTTAGTACACATCATGAGGCACTTTCACAGTTGTGAACTTTGAGGTTTCTAAGCCAAGTTACCATTTTTGCATTCGTGTATGAGGCTAACATGATAATACTTTCATGCCAAGGGAAGTTGAGAAAACTTCCAACCAGAAAGATTCCTAGACCAGACTGGAAATCGAACCCAGCCACTTTCAGCTTGGTCTTGCTTTGTAGCTACGCATCTTATCGCATGGCTAAGGAAGACATCGCAGACCTTAAAAACTAAACTACAAGGAATTCTTGAATGAACTGAAATGGAAACATTATTGAACACTCATACTATTCAATTGACCTTTCCCGTCAAATATTGTATCTCGTTTTATTGTCTCAGTCGATTCTTTGGCTTATTCAAGGTCAGCTTTCCCAAAGAACCTATTTTTTGAAGCCTCTAACTATTTTAAAATACGATCATAAAAACAGTGCTGTACGTGTGAACCGGTCTGAAAAATCATCCAATGTTCCAATCCCAAAAAAACAGCACTTTTTCGATTTTTGTTTTGATTTTTTTAAATACTTCGAGGCGTCAAAAAATATGGGGTCTTTGAGAAAGTTGACTTAAATAAGCCAAAAAATCGATTGGGCGAATAAAATTTTTTGACGCGAAAGGTCAATTCAAAAAGAACACAATCAGCAAAACGATTTAGAAAAGCAAGCAACTCTGGCGGATGTCAATACCAGGGAATTCTTCTATGAACTGGGATGCAATAAATATCCATTTCTATGCTATGTAGGTAGTAATGAGACCTTTCAAATTATTCGTGAAAACTGGAGAACAATACTTTGTATTTATCATTCTATTTGCTCGAAAGAAGCTTAGAAAACGAAAAGATTGTGAGCCATTGTATTTGAACGACGGAGGTCACAATGTCGAGTAGAATCATAACTCTTAGTTATTTGATCGAACATAATACAGGAGTTCCCCTCTCTCCCACCACCAAATTTCCTCGCTACGCCACTGACTGATTCACCGGAATGGTATCTTTTTTAAGGACATAGTTGGAAGAGTACCACGATGGCCGTCAATATGGCACCTGACCTTCCACGGGTCAACCCCACACCTCCCACACTCCTCTCCCACAAACATTCGAATGCATCGAACAAAAGTTCAATATTCGAATTACTAACCTGTTCACAGCATATTTATTCACTTCCCGTGATAATGAACACGTTTCTCCAAAGAATCCTATGTATTTCGGCTCGAATTATATCATAAATCAGCAATCTTGTGCCAATTTAATAGCCGTTCGCGATTTGGTGGGGTTATCACTGCACTTCACTTCTGCTCAAAGGGCATTGGAAAAATTAAGTTTTTACTCATTTCTTCGCACATGAGCAGCCCGAAATGTTGATGGAATGCAAGTGAAACATCACTTTTTGAAATCAGTCACTTGTTTGAACCGAAAACTTTATAAAAACTGCTATTTTTGCCCTAAAAAAACTATGAAAAACTGATCGCGGAGCGAATGTAAACAACACCGGCGGCACCGATAGCAGCAAACTAACTAGGGTGGTTCAAAAATGATTTTGCTCCGCCAGGCTCAGTCGATGATGTTTCATATTTTGGGTGTCGTTTGATGGTTTGGGCTGGTTTAAATAGGGGCTTATCGTGCACAGGTCGTTTCAGGTTTGTATGACTGACAGTTGATATGGCGAGGTTGAATTTAACATTATTCTGATTGTGGCACTCCGTCATTGGGCGCTGGCGAGGGGGAGACCATATGACTGGATGAAATACCACTTGTCATAAGGGTCTGTTCACAAATTACGTCACGCAAAAATCCGAGTTTTTGACCCCCTCCCTCCCCCTCGTAACAAAAAGTAACATTTTTGATACCCCTCCCTCCCCCATGTAACGCGTAACTGTGAAAATTTTACAGGCAGATTTTTTTCCTTCTCTGAAGCATTCGGGTTTTGGTATTTTTTGAACACTGTTAGAATGATCAAAAATCAAGGATATCAAGGATGCAGCTAGTAGAAACGAAAATAGAATTTGCGATTATAACCATTTACATAGTTTTGCGGAACTGTGGTGTCGAGAAATACAATATTCGCTTAGTATTTTTACGCATATCAGTCCCGCTAGGTCAGCATGCTTGATTTCGATAATGACTAATATACTATAACGATGAACAGCTATTACTTCAATCAGTGATTTAAAAAAAAGACATTCAAATAAATTTTTATTCGCGTTATGCGTAACATTTGGTAGTACCCACCCCCTCCCCCACCATTTAGTGTAACAAAGTATAACGCAAGTTGGACCTCCCCCCTCCCCCCAGAAGCGTTACGTAATTTGTGAACAGACCCTAAGACAAGTTTGTACAATCCCATTTTATTCACCACTTAATTGTACCTTGACAGATACGTATTTCGACCTCAACAGTAAGGTCGTCTTCAGTGTCTCGTTCTTGCCCGACTAAGTGGTGGAATTAAATGGGATTGTACAAACTCGTCTTATGACAAGTGAAAACATTCCACTAAAAAGCTCAAAATAATTTTCTTAACAAAATTGATGAAATATTCAAGAGCTTTAACTCCATAGACAATGCATATTGAATGGTCGTTCCAATAGTTGGAAGTCGATTTTAATCGAGGTTGCCAGTCTTTAGCATCAAGGATGTTATTGATCATTTAGTAATTTGCATTCGATCCACTAGTAACGTAGTTACAGCAATATTTTCAGTAACTTAGACTAAATGACAACGAAATTTCAATAATTTAGTTTAAGTTACTGCTACTAGCGCTATAACTCCGTTATTAGTTGAATTCTAACAACAAACCATCAGGCAGAGTTGTAGAAAAACCTTCGCACTAGAAGTCCACCATACAACACATTTTGAAAATCAGCTTCTGGAATAAGTTATTGACAAAATACTAAATGATCGAACGCAAATTCCTTAACGATCGATAACATTCTTGTTTAGCATGATAATCAGGCTTCACAGAAGGAATCAGTGAAACGTGTAATTCAACAAAATAGCCAGAATTTGTCTGTGATATCTGCACCAGGGGCAGATACTTCGTACAGAAAGTGTGACATGGGGGTGAGCGGGATATAAAATACTATTTTTTTGCGTTACGTAATCAATGGTTCTTTCCTGTGGTGCGAATTTCGTTCAGTCTCTGGAATGTTGCTTTCAGCTATGTGGGTTCTCTTTTCACCAGCGTTTGGAGGGGAGGCGCTGTAGCCAGTGTAGTGAAAGGTTTAGTTTCACATACTAGTTTTCATACAAACTTGAACCGGCTTGTGCTCACCCAGGTTTTGTTCGATTCGGTTTTTGGAGGACACTCATGTTATACTTCAGTTTCAGTTACGTATTGCTTAAATCCACCAAATGTATCACCTTCACTTCCCATGGCCCTTGCCGGATATCACCTCAATTCCAATTTACACCCCTTTCCAGGATTCCAAAACTTTCCACACGATATTTTCACTTTATTCGAACAAAATACTGCCGCTCGTACTCCAACAAAATAAAAATTCTAAAATGGCGTCTGGCGCAACCAACTCCGTCTGTCAAACATCCAACCAACACTCTTCGCTCCACCGACGGTAACTAAATCAACTCGACTATGGAACGGGCCACTGATCGTGCCAGAAAATTCACTTTTCACCGTCGAATCACGCACGAATCCACCCAACTTATGCTGACGGAGAATATCTACGGCTACACTTTACGCGTCACTTTGGTCACTTTCGGGCGCGACAAATGGCGTAAATATGACAGAAATTTCCTCCGTCACTGCTGTGGTGTCCGGTTCGGGAAAAAGTTCACCATCATCAAAGTTGTGCTCGCTGGCCAGAAAACTCGCACCAATACAACTGAGCATTTATTTTGACTGTTTAGTGACACGAACGCGCTTTGCATGGGTGGATGGAGCAGTGCGTGTGCAAGAACGGCACTGCTTTTGTTTTGGATGCATCGATTTGGATACACGTCCTCGTCGTCTTTACCTGATGACAAGCTTTCAAAGCGGGTTCGATTTTTTTTGACATTTCTCTTCTCTTTGATTTGAATGTGATATAACATGAAATGACGTTTGATGTTGGCGCTACTGTTTGTATAACAGTTTGGTTGCCATTAGACACCCAAATAAAAGAACATTTCAATCTACAAAATTTTCACTGACATTTTATATAATTACTATTTGTTTAAAGTGGGAGCAGAGTGTATCAGAAGATTCTTGCGATCGTGGAAGGTGCCGCTACTTCATTGTACAATCATTTTGGTGTTAGAAACATTTTCTAAAGTTTAGACATTTACCTTAAAAACTATATATAATCTTAAACTTCACTCAAAATGACAGGTGAAAAGATTATGTCCCATCGTTTATATACCTATTTTACATTAACTTTATTTCAGTGAAGGCAGCCCATGCCTCTGGTCTATCTTACGATCTGCTTCTGTAACGATAAAGTACCCATGATGTAACGATCGTTTGTTGATTTATCGATAATTATACAGTTAATTGAACATGCACTGCTTTTATGCTATATGATGAGCTCTGAGAGAAAACTCACTCTAGAAATGTCACTCTTATAGATTTAAAACAATGCTGTAATGCTACGTTCTGACAGGGCACATGAATTATTGATCAACTCAGTTAAGACATTATGGTATTTTTTTCAATTTTTGACGTTCAGTTAAAGTTAAAGTCAGTTAAAGTGCCTTTCTTAATTTACTTGCCTTTTACTTCGTATAAACAACTATTTGTCAAAGGTAATTTGGCTTATTTCTATTTTTCTTCAGTGACATGTTACCCTCGAAAATATTTTCATAAGAGCAGCATTTGCACCCCATTTATGGATACGCACGTGATTGACTGCCTACACATGTTTTTGAAAATGCAAGATTACAACTTGGAGAAAATATTCATTTGGGCGCACCCACTATCCGAGCAGATTTCATAAATGTACGTTTTCTAGGGTACAACATCAACAACCACAACTGTCATTTTTATTATTTCGCTTTGCTGCGTCGCAGCATGCGTGGATGAATAAAATGACGGTTGTCGTAATTCGTTCCGTTTTGAGGGTGCCTTGAAACCGCGAGTGCTTTCAGTTTTGTATTCCGTGATTGTCCTCAAAATTTAAAATACTACAGATGTAGAATCTATAGATCAGCGAAAGCATTCCGCGAGTACTAGTTATGGAATATCGAACCCGTTTCATCTAGCAACATTACCAACCCACAACCGACATGGTAACGGACATTCGACCGCAATTGGCACACCACGGAAACGCTGAAACAGCAGGAACTCGTGGTAACAACACCTGAGGAGGACAATGTTGCCGATCAACATCGACTATATTGATTTTTGAATTTAGCAAATAATGTTTATAAAAGGCTGGCGATAGGAATGCGACTTCAGTCTAGATTCAGTGCAAGTAGTGAAGAAATTAAGTGTTATCATTTGCAACAAACAAAACTACTTGTCATAAGAGTTTGTACAATCCAATTAAATTCCACCACTTAATTGTACCAGCAGATACTTTTGACCTCAACAGTAAGGTGTCTTCGTGTCTCGTACTTGAGTCGAAAATCGAGTCAAGTACGAGAACTGAAGACCTTACTGTGATCATCGTAGCTCAATACCATTGAGTGGTGGAATGAAGGATTGACAAATTCGTCTTATGACAAGTGAAGACATTCCACTAAAAAGCTCAATAATTTTCTAAACAAAACTAAATAAAATTAATGGTATAGTTTAAGTGAAATAATTTTCTTTATTATACCGCGGGATTGACCTAATTTACACATGCCGCCTCGAGATACATATGCTCTCAGGCACGTACTGAGTACTCTCCTGCCTTCAGAATTTGGCAGGTCTCTGGCTCGTTTGGAACACAATTTTGCATGGATGAGCGGATGAATCTCGTTACAATTCTGACAGTGTCGACAATTGTTCACTTGGTTAACTTGGCATTCTCAGTCTAACTCAAAAACGGGAAGGGCGGTGCTCATGCACGTCTTCTAAAATTCTCCCTAGTTTATGCTAGTTCACCGACTGGCTGGCTGATCCTCTGCTTCACTGCAACGTTCGATCCCTCGACGGTCATGCTCCAAACTTCACTCAATCCTCCTGCTCCCCTGGCGTTAAGTTGTCCACCGTTCCGATGAAGGAAACTTCCACGGTGGTGCCCTGATTACCGGCGGCTATCGCGGGGACGCTTTAACGCATTGCGCCGACTTCGTATTCGGGTGCCCTACATCCGAAGCGCTTTCTGCTTCTTCCTTTAGCAGGTTGGCTGTTCGAGTGCCAAGGTCGTCCGACGATTCCGGTTAGCAGAAGACTTTCGGTACACTGCGCCCCGACGACCGAAGCCAAACACTGCTCACTGCGCTGATTACTCTCCAGAACTGGAACTTATCCGCTGATCTCGCCTCCATCTATGTTGCAGCTTCGACAGTATTTGCGTCACGGCTCTGCTTACCGAATACCACTGACTTCCTCGTGACACATTTGCTCTGCGATATTATCCCCAATTGGAACAGGCATTTCTTTACGAATTCCGCTATCGCGACAATCGAACACCATATGCTCCGACGTTTCTTCAACATTCTCGTTCTGGACATAACGGGGAATTGTGTCGAACCTAGTAATGCTTCCGAAAGCATCCGTGACAGTAACTGCGTCAGGTAGAAGTTTACTTCGCCATGCTTTCTGTTCATCCACGTCGACAGATTTGGAATAAGTCTTGGTCCACCTTCCTTTCTCCGTACTGTCCCACTCCTGCTCACATCGCCATCGAACAAATTTTCGCCACCTTTCTCGTCGTGTCTCTCAACTGGTATGGAAATTTTTTCTTCTGTCTTCTGCCAGGATGCAAATGGGTACCATCCCAGCAGCGTCATACTCCCTCCGACGATATCGTTCTACACACTTTTCACTTTTCCCGGTTCCGCTTGGTTTGTGATTGTCCCTGGCAGGAGCCCCATACCGCAGTATCGATGACGAGACACTAACTAGCAGACGCCTCGTGCTGTTTCTTGGGCCAACGTTTGGCATGATCCTAGCTATTGCGTTCTGCCTACGCCGACTTTTCACAAGCGTAAACAACGTGGTTGTTGAAATGGTTGCTTCAATGATCGCTTCAACAATCGCATGTCCTCCGACGACGATTTCCATCCGCTGGATCGCCATCGTTGCTGACTAATAGCACCTCCGTTTTGTGGTGACATTCGAAGAATAGGAGGCGTCAAAGACGTCTCAATTCTTCGAGTGTCTTCACTTTAATGATACGTCGTCCGCAAAACCTACGATTTTCACTTTCCTGGGCAGCCGCAGTGTCAGGACTCCATCATACATTCCGTTCCAGAGGGTTGGGACGAGTATGGACCCTGAGGATCACCCGCTGTAACACGCATCGACTTTATATCTTCGTTCTGTCGTACCAGGACTCTGCTCTCAGTAGCTCTTTAGGATGTGGCAAAGATATTCGAAACTCGCATTCTGTGCAGCGCACAGAAGCTTCGCTGCACTGTTGAACGCGTTCCTTACATCTATCGTAACCACTGCGCAGTATCGATCTCCTCTTCGCTTCTGTTTGGACGCTTTTTCAGCACTCTCGAGCACTGTCCGGATTGCATCCACTGTCGATACTCCTTTGCGGAATCCAAACTGCATGTTTGACAGTCCACGCTCACCCTCCATACACTTCGTCAGCCTGTTGAGGATGATCCTCTCAGAAGTTTCCCAACTGTGTCTATCAGGCATGGAGCTGTATGAACCGGATTTCCGCGGCTTCCTGGTTTTGCAGCGTACCGTTTCTGGGACTTCCAACTTTCTGCAAAATCACCCTCGTCTGACACCTCTGGAGTACCGTTCTGACATATCAGGATAGCATAGCATAGCATCCTGACCGCACACTATCCTGGGTTGGCTGTCGATAGGGACGTTAGATGCGCCAGAAAACAGCCTGGCTTGATAAGTTTTTCATTCAACGATCCCTTTGTTCAACACCTGGCCAGGTCCGATCAGTGGGGATTTGGGTGGAAGTGTTGATTGATATACTATAAGAAGATGCAGAACTCGCGACCTTCATAGGTATCTGGAGTTGGAATTTGGATGGGTTATTAAGGGTGCTTTTCTTGGCGAAAAGCGTGAATATTATATTTTTTGAATTGATGTATAGAGTGATGTTTTGTTCTTGAATGTAATATGAATGAATAGATTTTACAAAACAATTCCATTGATTTTGCATTCTCAGCATATTTCTGAAATAAGTTGTAGTAATATTAGAGTGTGATGGTATGATGCGTCTTCAGAATCTTCGTCAGCACCCAATGTTTCGAAAGTAAGATAATTGTCATTTGGTTGAGTAAGTCGTTTACGACAAGATGATTGTTTATAAATGTTTATGCGAGAATATTTAAAATATTGGAGCTCCATGGTAATTTGAGAAAATGTATGGGAATATTAGAAGTGTAGAAAAACGTTGAAATTTATAAATCAAAGAGAGCAAATTGATCCTTGGTGTGAAACAAAACTTCACCAGCAACACGTGTTTCAGCTGAAAAGGAAATATAATATTAGATTGGGATTACATTATTTGAAAAATAGTTCACAGTGTCCCTGACCGAAGGACCTCAGCTTCAAGAAATCAGCGTCACTAGATCACCGTGTGTCAAAAATTATAAAAAAACAAATGGTAAAATTATTAAAATAAATATGTTTCTTCTATTTATTGAAAGTATCTTCTTTGTATCTTGTCCTCTTCTCGCATGTTTTGATCATCGAACGTAATAAAATTTTGTCAGATAATAACGTCTTAGGCAAATGATGCCCTCTCGATCTTCCTATTTTTTAGTAAACTAGTTTTAGTAAATTTTGATAAATATTTATATGAAAATGTGGTAAAATAGATATTAGAAATGTGACAATATGAAGGATCAAAATGTTATATGAAAATATGAAAATTATAAAAAAATTAATATGAACATTTGAAAATATAAATAATAATGAATATGAGTAAATAAAAATATCGGAACATGGCAATATGGATATATGAAAATATAAATCATGAATATATAAGAAGTAAACATTGAAACAAGCAAAATTATGAGAAATCACATGAAAGCATAAGAATAATAAAGTATGAAATATGAAAATAACTTCACACTTTTACACTATATATACATCTATAAAAATGAAAATATGAGAAAACGAAAGTATAAAAATATAAATGCATAAATATATAAAAATATGAACGCGAAGAAACGAAAATACGAAAACAAGATGAAATGGAAATATAAAATTTAACATAGGAAAATATGAATAAATGATAAAATGAGAGCGTGACAATATGAATACATATTTGAAAATATATAAATACAAATGAAATATATAAGTCAAAATATGTTCCGTTCTGAACATATCAGGATATACCAAAATCAGCTTTCTAAACCATCCCAAGTAACATTTTGAGTGTTTATGATTTGCTACAAGAGTATTTGAATCCTATGACAATAAAACCCAAGCCAAGGTATTTGCTTCTTGATCGCTTACAAACCTCTTGAAGTGTGATATCTGCCCGATTGGCTCACTCTTGCAATGGTTTTAAGTGTAAATGTAAGACAGCTCAAATCAGAATCTGACAAAACATAAACAAAAAACGCATCAAGAACCTAGAAATCTTTTGAAAACTGCTATAAATGAAAGTTGGCTTATTTAAAACCTTTTCTAAGTTATTTAATCTCGATGCATGCAATTCTCTAAATCTAGCTTTATTCAAACAATCACATGAAATAATAAAATATGTTCAGTCTCAACAAAATAAATTAAAATTTCTTGATATGAAACCATAAATGCCATATTCAAATAAAACAAAATAATCTGAATCATCGATAAAATAATTGAAGCAGAGTTGCTGTATGGTGCATAATTTTATGGTGCCGAATCAGATTTATTTGTCATATGCGCAAAACATTGATATAACTGATGCGCTTTCAAAAACTCCGATTTTACAATTATTTTTCAAAAAATATTTTTCGAAAACAAAAAATCTTTTGACAAATTATTTTATTTATATATTTTGAATGTTCGTAGGAAATTTGTTTTATAAATACGATGAATGTAATGCAGTATACCTACATATTTGTGACAAAGTTCCACTGACGCTAAGTGGAAAACAATATGGCGATGGCATCCGAGATGATTTGCTTCGATGTAATCAACTACAAAATCATAATGTTTAAATGTGACATTAAAAAGCTTTTACAATGCGTAATTGCTTATGAATATTATTGAATAGCTGTTACAAATTCCGATTGATCTTTCACATATTGATGACCCTAATAAGAGATTTGACAGTTCAAAATTTCCAAACAAAACTAAACAAACGACATGAAAGGAAGTTTTCGGCACGGATTAAGACGCCAATAAATCAATCAATACAAGTAAGTAAAAAATAAATACTATACTATTTGTGGCTTGTGCGGCCTCAAACAGAAATGCCATTACCGTACCGTCATAGAAAATGTGAAACGTTTAAGTCGGCTGAGGCGGTACGCGCACCATGTTATTTCTTCTATCGTTAGTATCTTTCACCAAACAAATTCAATCCGAGATAATTGTCGTAGCTGAACATATGTCAGCATGCATATTGTGAGTAAGCACGCAGCATAGTCATATCTAATTTATATTTGTTGTGAGAATGAAGTTCTCAGCTATTATTACTCGTCTTCACTTCGCGATTTTTTTAATCAATCAAAGTTTGCAGCATTTATAAATGCCAAAGTAAACCATATTTTTCAGTATAATTTGTAGTTATAAAACAACTTTAAGAAGTATTTCATAATAACAAATAAAACAAAACTCAAAGAGCTTTATTTTTATTTTTCGAATGGTTTAATAAAGGCATGGAATGCCACAATAATCATTAAAATTTCACTCATAGGAATTTATAACCTGTTTCGAAAGGTTTTGAAAACAGCCTATAGAAGCACCATAATTCATACATTTAAATGCTTTTTCTAAACTGAAGAGCATGACTATTGTTGCAATAAAACCCAATAAATAACAACAGATGCAAAGAGCTGTTGGAATTTACTTGGGCATGTTTGGTTCATTTTCAGGCGCTTCGCAGCTTCCAGCTCGTCATTGGTTGCCGACCTTCGAAATTGCTTATTTTTCGCCAGCGGTATCGGTAGCCACGTAGTCGGATCGTGTTTCGTGGAGAGACCTCCACGATTTCCTTCAGCATAACTGGGCACATTTCAGCTGACGTCGACGGCCTTTGATCTTCGCCATTACAACGCGGTACGCGTCACCCCAGGGATTGGCGTCGGCTTCTGGGCATAGCTCTTTGTAGCAATCTGCTGCTAATCTTGACTAGCCTTTTCAGTGCGTTCTAGCCGGAACGCCGCCTTGCGCTCCTCTCTCTGGCTCCATCCTCGCTCTCTGTGCCCCCTCCTGGATCTTAGACAAGGTGCGGAGTGCACTGAGCCTCTCGTTCCCAGTAGGCTGGACGCCGATTGCTACAGGCTCCAGTTCGCTGCATTGCGGCATCAAAGCCGTTACCATCCTTCTTATAAGTTCGGCCGCATCATCGTTCTCGATAGTGTTGTTCGGTCGAAGTGCCTCAACCAAGAGGTCCTTGTCGAAGACTTTCGTCTTCTACTTCTGCTCAACGGTCACTCTACTCCGTGTTGTCGCATGGTTTCGTTGCCCAATACAATAGCGAATCGCCTGGTGATCGCTATGGGTGTACTCTTCGCTAACTCTTCATTATCAACGAAGGGCTGCTGAACGTGACATCGATAATAGACTCCTCCCGTCTCTCGAAATGTGCTTACGGAGCCTTCATTGCTGATCGTACATCTAGCTTCGCTAGAGCTTCCTGGAAAATATACTCTCTCGTATTGGTGACTCTACGCCACAGCCCAGGCATTGAAATCACCTCCCATTCGTCCGATCAGGTTGTCGGTTGTCGCTCTAGCATCTGGCTAAACTGCTCCACTATCCACATTGGAGGCGCATAGTAACTGCATCGTAAACGCCATTGATTTTAACGATCACGAACCCTCACGGAACTCTCACCACTTATGGATGGAAATCTGCCCATAACTGATCTGCCATTCCCGTTATATCAACCCAGTTGCCGTTATTAGAGGAGAACTCGATCGGATCTGCAATTATCCTACGTCACCATCGTTTCTGTTTTGACTGCCATAACAATAGCTATGCGTATCGCGATGATTCAGATTAATCTGAATTATATCCACTACTGCTGACCTGCGATCGCCTTCTGATATACAGAGCATTAGCCATTCCGTCCTCTGGTGTACAAAGCATGCTTGGTCTTTGCGTGCAGTCTTTCGTAAAATGACCTGTTTCTCCGCATTTACAAAACTTGTTGGATCTATCCGGACCTTTACTAACTCCTGCCCGGTGCGAAGCCCAAACATTTGAACATCTCTCCATTTGTTTGTTTACAGGCGGGCGGCTTTCAATGGGCATTTTGACCATCCAACGATCGTTGCCTCTCAGTTCTCGTTACTGACGGACGAATCAGCCGGCGGCGGCGTGCCACAATTTGCTAACGGCGGCGGTGGCTTAGTCGGCGCCACGCCGTTGCCCTCGGCGGCGGCGGTGGCTCGGATCGTCGCGTTCAAAATTGAACCGTTTGTTTGAGAAACTGCACATGATTTTTGGCCAAAATGAGATTTATACTCTGAATCCTCGTCCAAAAATACGTATTCTGGCAAAAATACGAAAAAATTGTTCGAGATCTATGATCGCATTTTGCACGTACTTTAAAAAGCAATTATGAGTACTGCTTACATTTTCGCACCCTCAGGGTGTTAGGTTTTCCAAAACTATTGATCTGTATCGAAGAAATCGAATGATTCGGTACCAATTTGTCCAAAAATAGTTTCATGTTGTTTCCTCATTGTAAAATAAATACATGCAGTTTCTCAAACAAATAATTAAATTATCCTTCGACATTTCGTCGGTCGGTGACGGACATACCTTCGTTAAATATTTGCTTTTCGAGCTATGATTGCAATAAGTATAATTTATTTGTACATATGCTGTAAAATACTTCTTCGTAAATACCGTGAGAAGAATCACCTAGGGTTCCTTCAAAATTCTTTCAAGCTTTCATCAGGAATTTCTTACGTTTTCTCCAGTGATTTCTCCGAATTTCTCCCACGTATTATTCATTCCTCAGAACTTCTGGATAAGGGAATCTAGGCAAAGAATTCTTGCAAAAAATCTGGGAGAATAAAACCACCTATAATTCTTTAGTTTTACAGGAATTCTTGGGTAAAGTAAGAAGTCATGTCGGAGGAATTTCCTGTAATGACCTTCCCAAAATTCCTAAAGAAGGAGTTTCGCAGAATTCCTGGGGAGGATTTGCACAGAACTAAAGAAAAGGAAGTTTCCAATCTCAAAGGATCATTCTTCTAACTTCTTTAAGTAGAATTCTTCATAATTCCTGGAAAAGTAGTTCCAGAATTCCTGTAGAAAGAATCGCTGATGGTAGAGTTTCCAGAAATGAATGTTCCAGAATTCCTAGAGAACAAATTTTTCAGAAAGGGGTTTCTTAAAAATGTACGAGGATTTTCTGTTTGATACCAGTTATTTAAAGGGTGTTCGCTGATATTTCTAGCTCTGCTACCTGTGTAAATGTTCAATGTTGGTTTTGTCTACTAAAATGCAATGCTGATCACCTATCGCCCACCTGATGGCATATACACCAAATATCTGTCATCAGTAATAAAATCAGATTCTTTAAGGTGAAGGTGGGTTGAGTCAAAACAAAGCTTTGAAAGTATTGGTACAATAAAACTGTCATATACTGTAGTAGTATTGGTGTCGTATTTATAAAAACATAAAATATTAGTAGGGTGGTTCAAAACAGGCTCAACACACGCTCACTCGATTCCGTCCCATGCTCCAT